>NW_026692228.1:0-14197 GCF_021218885.2 Marmota monax
TGTTGGCAGCAGGTCCACCCTGGCCCCTGGAGCCCTACCTCCACTAGTTTGTTCTGCATGCCAGTGTGGCCAGCTCACAAGGCCATGGCGAACTTGCGGTTTTTCTGTTCCTGATTGTCCGTCTGAGACGTATGTATCCCATGGGAATGCCTTGACCTTTTCTGGTCTGATGGACTTATTGTTAAGGGAGGTTTCGGTACCTGACAATAATAGATGTTGAAACTAAATTTCTCCCCCCTCCCTCCTGCTTTTGGGTAGTTTTCCACTTCTGCTGCTTGGGGTATAAAAAAAGGTGTGTTAGCAATAAAGATTATTGACTCCTGGATGAAGAACCTTGGTGTCCTGTGTGTCTTTTAACCTCGCCGTCCCTCGCCGGACTCGGCTCCCTTGGCCGGACGCGGCAATTGGAGGTTCCCACCAAGATCCGGAAAGCAGGGGTAAGCGGACGGGGCTCACCTTCTAAGAAGGAAGGGGGAGGATTGGTTTAAAGATATTTTAAAGAGACAGGGTACGGTACGTACCATGACCATGGGTAACTCAACAGCGAAGGTTCGTCTGGCCAACGAACTGAAAGAGCTGTTAAATACACAAGGAACAGGAATAAAAACTAAGACTGCAACCGAATTCGTTGAAATTATTGCCCAGGCTTGTCCTTGGTTTCTGACAGGAGGATTTCTTAATAATAGTGACTGGGACCTGGTGAGGCATGACCTTCAGAAATTATTGAGGGACCGGGGCTCGGACAGTGTCCCAGTTGCCACCTTTTCCTTATGGAGGTTGGTAAAGGATGCTTTATTAACAGATAAAGTAAAGATCAAGGATCAGCTTGCTGAATGTGAACAGGCCCTTAATCAGGTGCAGGAGGAGCAAATGGCAGAATCCTTAAAGGATGAGGGTCCCCTTGGGGACTCGGGCTCGGAGGGTAGGAAACGCCTCCAGATTTCTAAGCCCAAAAAGGATCCTGAGGACCTCAGTTCTCTCTCTGAGGAAGAGGAGGGATTAGAAAGGGAGATAGAGGAACTAGAACATCGCCTTAAAAGGGCAAATGTGAGGGTGCCTAGGGCCCCCTCAATTGCCGCACCTCCTCCCTATAATCCTGATTGGAGTGAGGACGCCCCTACTAGACGGGCGGGGGTCCACTGGGGTTCTAGAGCGGCTCAGGTTTTTCCAATGATTGAAAACGCCGATGCTGATGGACAGCCGGCCAGAGCCCATGTCCCCCCAGCCTTCAAGGACATAAAACAGCTTAAGGAGGCGGTCATTAATTATGGACCTCATGCCCCTTTCACATTGACCCTCTTCGAGTCCTTCTCAGCCAGTCAACTGATACCCAATGATTGGCAGCAACTTTGCAGGGCTGTGTTATCTGGAGGGGATTTCTTATTGTGGAAAAGTGAATATCATGAAAGGTGCCGCGAGCTGGCTCAGATTAACCTGAATGCGGGCCATCAACGGCGAAATGCCGAAATGTTGACAGGAACTGGGCAGTATGCCACCATAGGCCAACAAATTAATTACGACCCAGGTGTTTATGCTCAAATAGCCTCAGCTGAAGTTCATGCCTGGAAAGCCCTGCCCGTTTCTAAGACTGAAGCAAAAATTTCCAAGATCTCTCAAGGACCCTCTGAACCTTATTCGGACTTTATAGCCCGCCTAATGCAGGCTGCTGGAAAAATATTCCCTAATCTAGAACAGGCTATGCCACTTATTAGACAACTGGCATATGAAAACGCTAACACTTACTGCCAAAATGCTATTAAGTCCTCCCGGGCCAAAAGTATAGATGACATGATTCGAACATGCAAAGATATAGATGGGCCTCATATTACTGGTCAGGTTTTGGCTGCTGCCCTTAAGACTGGAATGCAAAAATCTGATAACAGGGGAACCGGCTCTAAGGGGTGTTTTAAGTGTGGGAAAGAGGGACATATAAGGAGAAACTGCCCGGAAAGGAGCGAGGGTGCTGGCAGAGGGATGCCTGGAATTTGTCCTAGATGTCATAAAGGAAATCATTGGAGCAGTGAGTGCAGGTCAAAATTTGACATCCAGGGTAACCCAATACCGTCGGGAAACGGGAGCAGGGGCCCGCCCCGGGCCCCGGAAGCCAAAGTGTACGGGGCAGTGCAGGGACAGAACAGTGCCCCGGGGAGTGGGCGTCTCCGCCGCCTCCCACTGACCAACCCCTTTCTATCTGGGAACTCCCCAGGGGAACACCAGGAAGCGCAGGACTGGACCTCAGTTCCACCTCCCGAGCGGTATTAACTCCCCAAATGGGACCCCGGACGCTGCCTACTGGGGTTTTTGGACCCCTGCCAGAGGGGACGGTGGGACTAGTGTTGGGACGAGGTAGCACAACTCAGTGGGGCTTGAAGATTCTTACGGGGGTTGTTGATGCTGATTATCAGGGAGAAATAAAAATAGTAGTAGAAGCTACCCAAGGAATTGTTATTCTTTCCCCCGGGGAGCGTATAGCTCAATTGCTGTTGCTACCTTTAGCTTCCATTCCTGGGCACACCCTCCGTGGGTCCCGGGGTGACGGCAGCTTTGGCTCCACTGGAACTCCCCAGGCCTTTTGGGTAGCTCATTTGGATTCGCGTCCCAACCTGACCATTGAGATACAGGACAAGGCTTTCAAGGGAATACTAGATACGGGGGCGGATGTCTCTGTCATTTCTGAAAAACAATGGCCACCTGCCTGGCCCCTCCAGAGTCCCTCGGCCATATTACAGGGGATAGGACAGACCCGACCAAAAAGAAGTGCCTCCTTTTTAAAATGGAGAGATGGCAAAGGACATAGTGGCCATTTCCAGCCTTATGTGGTGACTGGACTCCCCACGAATCTTTGGGGGAGGGACTTGCTTCATCAAATGGGGGCTATTCTCACTACCCAGACTTTGAAAGGAAATAATAACTTTGTTAATAATGCAATGCTAGACATGGGATGGATCCCTGGAAGGGGACTAGGAAAGAGACATGAGGGCAGAATATCACCCGTGGATCCAGCAGAACAGGTTACCCGGCGGGGAAGAGACCGGAGAGGACTGGGAAATTTATCCTAGGGGCCACTGAAGTGCGGCCACCTCCACTGTCCATTACTTGGTTATCAGATGACCCTGTGTGGGTAGAACAGTGGCCCCTAACTAAGGACAAATTACAGGCTGCTTCCCTATTAGTTCAAGACCAGCTTGAGTTAGGACACGTGGTGCCCTCTACCTCCCCTTGGAATACCCCTATTTTTGTTATACAAAAGGGGTCTGGGAAGTGGAGTCTTCTTCAGGACCTACGGGCTATTAATAAAACTATGCAACCCATGGGACCCTTACAACCAGGGCTACCCTTTCCTACTGCGATCCCAAAGGATTGGCATCTTATTGTCATAGATTTAAAAGATTGTTTCTTCTCTATCCCCTTACACCCACGAGACCGAAAGCGTTTCGCTTTCTCCTTGCCTTCCACAAACTTTAGGGAACCTTACCAACGGTATGAATGGACCGTCCTACCTCAAGGGATGACTAATAGTCCTACAATGTGCCAATATTTTGTAGCTGAGGTTTTGCGACCCTTTCGACAGCAGTTCCCACAGCTCTACCTCATTCATTATATGGATGACATCTTACTGGCAGGGCCCAAGAAAGAAAGGCTTCTTCAATCTTATGAAGTCCTCCAATCCCTTCTAAAAGGGGCAGGGCTGGTCATAACACCCGAAAAGGTGCAGTTTCAACACCCTTACAATTATTTGGGATACATCATTAATAACATAGGAATCTTTCCCCAGAGACCCCAGTTCCAGATAAATCAGCTCAAAACTTTACATCAGTGGCAGACATTCCTCGGAGAAATACAGTGGCTGCGCCCGTCCTTTCATATTCCAACTGGAGAGCTCAAACCCCTGTATGACCTCTTGCGAGGAGATCCTTCTCCTACGTCGTGTAGAGTACCTACACCAGAAGCCTTACGAACACTGAGGCTAATAGAAGAGGCTCTGCAGGACATGCAGATTACACAGATAGATTATTCTCTGCCCCCCATTTATAGTTCTACCTTCTAAAATTACTCCCACAGGAGTGTTCTGGCAAACGGGTCCCCATTTATTGGGTCCACTTGCCGGCTTCTAACCCCTGGGTATTGACTCCCTTTTATGAGCTAGTTATTAACTTAATTTGGAAGGCTAAATATTTGGGTGATGCATTGTTTGGAAAAACCTTTGACATACTTATTCAACCTTACACTCAAGATATGATACACAAGTTACAACAAGAACATGACCTTTGGTGTCTTTTCCTGTGCAGCTTCAAGGGTCAGATTGATAATCACTTCCCTAAACATAGACTTTTGGAGAGCTTTAAAAGGTGTCCCATTATCTTCCCAAAGATTATGAAAAGGGAACCTATTCCAAAGGCCCAAACTGTATATACAGATTGGGCCAAAAATGGATTTGCCATCATTTTTGATGGATCTCAAATTCTCCAACAACCTGTGTCAGGTCAGTCGGCCCAAAAGGCGAAAGTTGAAGCTTTAATCATAGCTCTCAAAGTCTATAGTTCTATTCCTCTTAATGTATATACTGACAGCTTGTATGTAGCCAATCTGGCTCTAGTCATAGAAACAGCATCATATATTGGCAAGCAATCCACCATCACAGAACAACTACAGGTAGTTCAGCTTCTCATTTGGGCTAGACGAGATCCTCTATACATTGGCCACATCCGAAGCCATTCAGGGCTCCCTGGACCTTTGTCAGAGGGCAACGCAAAAGCAGACGCTGCTACTCATGCTGTTGGCCTTTCCTGTGTGACGACCGAATATGATAAGGCCTTACAATTCCATAACAAATTTCATTTAAATGCACAGTCTTTACGCTTCCACACAGGATGTTCACGAGACCAAGCTTTACAGATTGTCTCATTATGTCCAACCTGTGCACCATTTATTCATTCTCCTTCCCTTGGAGTTAATCCAAGAGGACTACAACCTAATGATGTCTAGCAAACTGATGTTACACACTTCCCTAGCTTTGGTAAGCTCTCCTTTATACATGTTTCCACTGACACATATTCTGGCTTCATTTTTGCCACCTTACATACTGGAGAGAAGGCTAAGGACGTTATCAGTCATCTTCTAAAAGCCTTTTCCTCCATGGGCACCCCACGATGCCTCAAAACCGATAATGGTCCCGCATATGTAAGTCAGGCAGTTCAACGGTTTTGCACTCAGTGGGAAATTAATCATAAGACTGGAATCCCTTATAATCCACAGGGACAAGCTATCGTGGAACGAGCCCATCAACATTTAAAAACTTATTTACAAAAAACAAAAGAGGGGGAGATATACCGGAATTGTCAGGGACCACAAGCACTTCTAAGCATAACCTTATTTACTTTAAATTTTTTATTCACTGACACTGGAGGGCGCACGGCTGCACAACGCCACTTTTCCCCTCCCACTGTACAAGATGCTCAAATAAGGTGGAAAGATTTATCCACCGGAAAGTGGCAACCCCCGGCTACACTCTTAGATAGAGTGAGGGGAGCTGTATGTGTTTTTCCCCCAGGAACTGAGAAGCCCATTTGGATCCTGGAGCGCTGCACCAAACCGGTGAATGAAAATTCAAGACAAAATGAAGTTCCCAAGATGGCTGATCCTGCCGCTGTTGTTCTCACCCCTTCAAGTGAGTGCCGAGACACATCTCATGAGCTGGACCCCGCTTGTGGCATTCATTCTGGACAGGTTTGTTGAAGGAGGGCTTGACCCCCCACCTGGGAATATTCATGAATATCTTTTTGGAGCCCCTTGTGAGTGTAAGGGAGGGCCCCGGCACTCGGCCCCCTCTGGTTATATCCAGAGCATTGATTGTGGGACTAAAGTAGCCTATATGGCGGCTGAACTCAATGAAAACATCGAAAGATTTAAGCAACCAAAATGGGTATGTGTTAATAAGCCCGGACTTGTTGTCCCTAATCCGACCGAGACTCTTGGAAGCTGTCCTGCCACTTGTCGTTACACCCCGGCAATGCACATCTCCTGTTATACATCAGCCTCAATTTGTGTTAATAATCAAGGAAAACAGTATTTTGAGGCCATCCTAACTAACACCCGTGGAGAATGGGGGACCACTTATAATTATATTCCTTTTCTTGGTGACCGGGGAAGGGAAGGCATCACGACTCGGTTAACGGAGGCGGGATGTGAGGTCGTCGTGGGTAAACCTTCCTGCTGGCCCATGCAGGCCCCTATCGGAATCTCTGATGGAGGGGGACCCACTGATGCTATCAAACACCTTCAGGTGATTAAGCTTTTAAAGCCGGAGATCCCTAAGCCTACATACCACCCCTTGATATTGCCCAAATCCCAGTTTCCTGATTTAGATGCCAATATATTAGATATCCTAGAAACTACCTTTTCTTTACTTAACAGTTCCAACCCTACCCTTGCTGGTGATTGCTGGCTCTGCATGACGGCAGGTGCAGTCATGCCATTGGCGGTTCCCATCAATTATACCATTGATGATGACAACACATGTCAATCTGGGCTACCCTTTAAGGTGCAGCCTCTAGGTGGTTTTATGTCATGCCTTCTGGGCATGATGCAAAATAATACCTATGATGTTGATGTTGGAATCTCTTCCTTTGGAAACTGCTCATTAGTAAAGAATTACTCCTCACCTACTCCGCCCATTTGTCCCCCTAATGGTACAGTTTTTATGTGTGGTGGAAATTTAGCTTTTCCCAGGCTCCCAGCAAATTGGACTGGTGGTTGCGTTCTGGAATTACTGCTTCCTGATATCACGATTATCTCAGGAGATGAACCCCTACCCATTCCTAGCCTAGACATCTTAGTTAGAAGACACAAGAGAGCTGTGCAGGCCTTACCACTCCTTGTTGGCCTTGGAATAACAGCTGCTGTGGGTACAGGCACGGCAGGATTGGGTACGGTTATACATTCTTACCGCCGCCTATCTCAACAGCTTATAGATGATGTGCAAACCCTGTCGGGAACCATTAAAGACTTACAAGACCAGATAGACTCCCTAGCAGAAGTAGTTCTTCAGAACAGGCGGGGTTTAGACTTGCTTACTGCCAATCAAGGGGGAATTTGTTTAGCCCTTGGGGAGAGGTGCTGTTTTTATGCTAACAAGTCTGACATAGTTCGAACAAAAATTAAACAACTCCAAGAAGACCTAGAAAAAAGGAGGAGGGAATTATTTGAGAACCCTCTCTGGACTGGACTTAATGGATTTTTGCCTTATCTTCTTCCCTTATTGGGGCCATTGTTAGGCCTCCTTCGAGTAGTGGCAATAGGACCCTGCATTGTAAATAAGATAGTACAATTCATTAAGGATCAAATTAATATCTTAGCCTCTAAGCCGATACAGGTTCACTATCAACGCTTGAAGATGGATGATCGCCCCTCTGAGATATACTTCAGACCTATCCGAAGATGAGTGTCCTCCTTAAAAGAAGAACTCCTGCCATATCTTTTCTCTATGCATACCTCTCCCTCTTGCCTTCCTGTACTAGGATCTTTGCTGTCTAATCTCTTGGTCCAATCACATCTGCCATTCGGCGGTGACGGTCATGGGTCCCGTAGGTGGAGACGGTTAAGTGTTTACCGCAATAATGTCTTGATAGGTCATAACACCTTGAGCTGATCTTGTAGTACCCAGTGACGGGCAACTTTCACGCTTGCTGTGCGACCTAAGACAGGGAATCGGGGCCTTCCCAGAGACGGGTAAGCATCGCAAGGGCTGTGAACGACCTAAGACAGGGGCTACTTGATTCCCACTGGCATGCAAAAAACAAAAGAGGGGGACTTGTTGGCAGCAGGTCCACCCTGGCCCCTGGAGCCCTACCTCTACTAGTTTGTTCTGCATGCCAGTGTGGCCAGCTCACAAGGCCATGGCGAACTTGCGGTTTTTCTGTTCCTGCTTGTCCGTCTGAGACATATGTATCCCATGGGAATGCCTTGACCTTTTCTGGTCTGATGGACTTATTGTTAAGGGAGGTTTTGGTACCTGACAATAATAGATGTTGAAACTAAATTTCTCCCCCCTCCCTCCTGCTTTTGGGTAGTTTTCCACTTCTGCTGCTTGGGGTATAAAAAAAGGTGTGTTAGCAATAAAGATTATTGACTCCTGGATGAAGAACCTTGGTGTCCTGTGTGTCTTTTAACCTCGCCATCCCTCGCCGGACTCGGCTCCCTTGGCCGGACGCGGCACATTATGTTTTCTTGGATACCTGACCCTCAATAATGATGTTCCCTTTTATTCCTGAAAACATTTATTATTCTATAGCCTGCATTATTCTGATATTATACAGCTATTCTGGTTTGAGGTGTATGAGAGACAGTGTTGGAATGGTTTATCTTGATATGTTTTGTGTATTTAATCTATCTTTTTCTTTATATATTAACTACATTTCTTATAGATAACATAGAATTGGATCTCGAAATTTGACCGAATCTGATAATTGTCATCTTTAGAAAGTTTTATTTAGGCCATTTATCTTTAATGTGATTATTAATATAACTGGAATAAAACTTTACTAACTTATTAGGTGTTTTTTGTATATTTTATCTATTTGTCCAATTTGTATTCTTCCTCTGCTTTCCTGAGTATTAAGTGAACAATTAAAAGACAGTTCATGTCATTTTACCTCTTTCATTGACATTAATTATGCATATTTTTATGCATTTATAGTGGTTTGCCTAGGATTTAAATACATCATTACATCTTTAATTAGTGCCATCTGTAATCAATCAGGTTTTACCTTCAAATGATGTTATTGTACCTTACCAGACGTTTGCACAGTTAAACTGGCTGATTCTGTAAGGCCAGTACTCCCACATGTCTTCTTATACATGTTGTTTTGTGGTGGAAATAGAGTAAAATCTGGGCCAAGATTTTCATGGGGCTGTGTTCTTTCCCTCTGGCCTTCCTCCAAATGAGCATTGTTAGTGATCTTTCAGACCATGTGTTTGAGAGGCTGGAGACATTCATGGAGAAAGAACTTGCAGAGGACACAGACTCCTCTGAACTCAGCAACCTCCATGTGCTTTGCAGGGTCCTTCCAGTCCACAGCTGTCCTTCTCCAGTTTGTCAGATTTCTAGTACAACTCATTTTACCTGTGTCTGGCTACGTGGACCAAATGTGTTTTGCTTTAATAATGTATTTTATCTGTTTACGACAGTGTTATTGTCCTGTGTAGAATATTAATGTATGTCCAGGATGTCATGTTCTAAGAAACACAACTTCACTCCTGACAAGTTTTGAATTCCTAAGTATCTACTGATTCCTAGAATTTCCATATGGTAATAAATGTTATATTGAAAACATTTTATGTAGAAAGGCTTTGTGATAACATGCCTTTAGAATACTGTAAACAAGGTTTTAATGTATGAAACTAGTGAGCATTTGAACAAAAGTATATAGTAAGTCCCTTACAACATGGCATAGCCCTACAAATATACCTAATAATGATTGCTTTTATCATAAAACTGTTCTATATTGACATATATTTCACTACTGAAATACCAGGAAATTAATGTGTTATTGGAAAACATGTAACAAACTGAGTATTTACATTGTACAACATACTTTATAATAAATATTCAAGAATGGGGTTTACCCTTAAAATTCTAGGAAAACTATTATGTATTTTAACTCTCATACTTTACATAATAATAAATACATTAGACTCAAAGTCCAAAACATTTATAAATGGCTACAAGTTTTTCAATGCAAAATAATTGTTTTGTAACTCATTTTTCTATCTGTCATTCACACTATGCCAAACATATAGACATGACAGCATTGAAATGAAAAGCATTGTTATTTTTTTCCTAGTCCAAACATTTTTTCTTTAACTTTCAATAACTTAGAATTATATATATTTTATATTTAAAAATTAAGATCACTGAAAATATAAATATTATGTTGTCTTTTTTATTGCCACATAGTTTGTGCTGTGGAATTGCTATTACTGAATAATAGTCACTAAATATCATAAAAGTCAGATGTTTAAATATAATAGTAATTAAAGAACACCAATTCAAATTTAGTTTAATCATCATTGTATGAAAAATATTTAACATAAGAAGTATGTAAATGAATGCTATGTAAAAACTATCAACAGGTTTCATTTGAGAATAAAGAGTATATCATCATATTGTTCTTATTTGGTAGTTTATTATCTATTTTTTTTTATCTGAAGCCTTGTGGGCTATGTGGTTCTTCCACCCAAATGATATAAAAATTTTAGGATCCTATGGTGGGTTTAAATATGAATTGTGCCCCAAAAGTTCTTTTGATAAAATGCAAAGTAGTTTAGAAGTGAAATGATTGGGTTATAAGAAACTAATCAGTGTGTTAATCCTGATGGATACCTTTGGGTATGTAATTTAATTTGTGAGCTGAGATTAGTAGTCTCTCTGGGCTCCCTGATGCTATCTTGAGCTGCTTTCCTCTACCACACACTTCTGCCATGATTCATTTATCACCTCAGGCCCTAAAGAGTGATGTTAAGCATCTATAGTCTGAGACCTCTGAAACCATGATCAGCCAAATAAAATTTTCCTCCTATAATTGTTCTTGTCAGGTTATTTGGTCAGAGAGGTAAAAAAATCTTACCAAACAGATACCCAGGCAAAGTTTAGTCAAATAGTTTCAGTCTTCTTTATTTTTCCTATTAGAGGTAAGATAAGAAATATTCAGACATAAACTACACTTATAGCCAGGAGCCCTGGTACATATCTCTAGAGTTCCAGTGACTTGGGAGGCTAAGGCAGAATCACAAATTTGAGGGCAACCTCAGCAATTTAGTGAGACAGTATCTCAAAATATAAAATAAAAGGGTTGATGTGGTGAGCCGCTTCTGCCGTTTCTGCAGATTATGGTCGCCATTACAAGATGGCGCTGGCTCCGCTGTGGTCTGTGACAAACAACTTCTTATCTGGGAAAGTTGGCACATGATTTTTCACCACCCTGTGAGAAAGTTCCACGCGGCAGCTTTGCATTGGGGCTTGGGATGCTTTATTAAGGCTGGGAGGGGCATCCGAGAGGGAGAAGAAGAAATATCAAGGGCCTGAATAAACTGTTGAAAGAAGATTCCCGAGTTGCGTCTTCCTTGCGGGCAAGGGGTCGCGACAAGTGGTGCCGAGACCCGGGAACCAGAACTTTCAGCAGTCAGGGGTGGTGCACCGGTTAGTCCCAGGTACGTGGGATCCGCGACCAAAGCGGGGTTAGTCCCAGGTAAGTGGGATCCGCGACCAAAGCGGGGCAGCTCCTCTGTAAACACAGAGAGAGCCTTACATTTTATTGCAGCTGCACTGTGTACTTTCGCTTCTACTTTTGCTTTTGTTTTTTGTGCTTCTTTTGTTGTTGTGACGACAGGGACGCTCCCCTGTAAAAGGAAGAGAGCGGGGACTTTTGTACTTTCACTTTCTTTATAGCTCTAAAAACATTATGGGCGTTGCTTCTTCCAGCCCAATTTTGTTGGCCCTAGATGGGTTGTTACATTCAAAAGGACTTAAGATAAAGCAGAGTACTTTGCAGATGTTTTTAAGAGAAGCTGATATAGCGGCTCCTTGGTTTGCTTTTTCAGGGAGTCTTACGGTTCCCAGCTGGGACAAATTAGGGAAAGATCTAGATTTCGCTCATGAGCAAGGTACCTTGCAGGGTGGCATTATACCACTTTGGAAGTTAGTTAGAGGATGTATAACAGATGGTAAATGCCAGGAAGCTGTGAGTGAGGGTCAAGCTATTCTTGAGCAACTGCATGAGGAAAAATCTGAAGGATCATGTAGTGAAGTGGCAGAGAGTATTAAAAGTAACAGTAGTGAGAAGGCAAAAGAGCCTGAAGATAAAAATAGGAGAAGGCTCTACCCAGACTTGACCGAATTAAAAATGCCTGAGAACACAAGCGACTCAGAGAGTTCTGAGGACCTTGATATATTATTACAACAACTACATAAGATAAAAATGAAAAAGAAGAAAAAGGAGACACAGGGCACACAGGCCTACTGTAAGAAGGGGAAGGGAGTTAACATCGGTCAACAAAACTCTGAGGAGGAGGAGGTAGAATATCTAGAAGAAGATATGGTGCCGATTGCCCCACCTCCGTATGTGGGGGGAGCCAAGGTTCCGGGAGATCTTTTCATGCACAAGTTTGGAGGACAGTTAATACAGATATGGGACTTGCATACCCTGTATTTCAGGACAATAACAGGGGAAGATATCATGAGCCTTTAGACTTTAAGATAATTAAAACCTTGGCAGAATCTGTCCGCACTTATGGCATAGATGCCGCTTTCACTCTCACTCAGGTGGAGGGACTTACTAGATTTTGCATGACTCCCTCAGATTGGGCTAGTCTAGTCCGCGCTTGTGTTTCCCCAGGGAAATATTAGGAGTCCAAAGTTGGCTGTTTAATGTTTCTGGCAGTACCCAAGACTCGGAGCGAGATAGGAGACTTAAAATTACTTCACACAATTCACAATTGTTTAATGCTACATTACCCTCCGCAGCAGTCTGTCTCCAATCTCCGTTCCTGTTTCTTTTGGCTAATGTTACATCACAGGGGATGCTTAATTGTTCTAATATTACCTGTTATTTGTCTGAGTGTTGGAATGGATCCTGGACTATGGCAATGGTTATGAAATTTCCAACCTTTGTCCCGATCCCGGTTACTGCAGATCCAGAGTCATTTCCTATTGTTGAACTGATTAGAGCCCGTAGAGATTTTGGAATTACGGCAGCTATAGTGACAGCTGTGGCAGTGTCTGCTGCTGCAGCAGTTACAGCTGGAGTAGCCATGGCCAGCCAAGTACAAACTGCGGCCATGGTTAATCAGGTCATCCAACAAACTTCCAGCATTTTAGAGTCTCAAAGTAAAATCAATCAACATATTTTATCAGGAATTTTGGCCATTAATCAAAGGGTGGATCTCCTCCAAGCTCAGATTGAGGAATTGTCAGACCTAGTACATTTGGGTTGTATTGATCAACATGCACATTTATGTATAACCTCTGTCAGATTTTATGATTCCAGAAATGCCTCCCGCATCATTGGAGAGTATCTATCCGGAACCTGGTCCATGGAAGCAGAAAACTTGATCCAGTCTCAACTAACTCAGATTGCTGTTCTGAATAGCACCCATGTCGAACCAGTGACTTTGGGTCAATTCACCAGTTGGCTATCCTCTGCCTTTTCCTTTTTTAAGGAATGGGTGGGAGTGGGCATTTTTGGTGTAATGTGTTGCTTCGGTGTTGTACTTTGTTTGTGGCTTCTCTGTCGCCTTAAAAACTCGCCATGCACAAGAAAAGGCTATGATCATACAACCTCTTGCAGCTTTAGAAAATGGCAACTCGCCTCAAGTCTGGCTTGCGCATCTTAAGCAGTAAACCTTTGTCATGGTCGTTACACCCCAAGTTATTATAACATTGCACTGGGATCGACATGACTTTCCTTGTTATTCTCTTAGTGTTGGAAAGCCCTTGCACTCTGCCGGTCTTACTGCCATTGCACGCAGATGGGTTTCCACACTAGTACTTTTCTATCGCCTTGAAGTCCGTGCCTTTCTTTCAGGGTGCTGTCAACTTGTTTGTCGTTATAAACAGCCACAGTTCAGCCTCAGCTATCCCCCTTCGTCCACCATCGTCACGATACAGGATGCGAGGCAAGGCACTGCACTTGAGTGATCCTTGACGTGGACCTCAAGGAGAGCATGTCCTATTGCATGCGGGTTAGACGCGTCCACGCCCTGCCCCATGAAAAAAGGCGTCGGCTGATATGGCCTCAGATCTGGGGAAGGGCCCTCCTTAGGACTGAGCCATACTATGCAGCCACTTCTGCACAGTGGGATAGGACCTCTACTCTCGCCTGTATTGTTTTAAGAAAACAGAAAAGGGGGAACTGTGGTGAGCCGCTTCTGCCGTTTCTGCAGATTATGGTCGCCATTACAAGATGGCGCTGGCTCCGCTGTGGTCTGTGACAAACAACTTCTTATCTGGGAAAGTTGGCACATGATTTTTCACCACCCTGTGAGAAAGTTCCACGCGGCAGCTTTGCATTGGGGCTTGGGATGCTTTATTAAGGCTGGGAGGGGCATCCGAGAGGGAGAAGAAGAAATATCCAGGGCCTGAATAAACTGTTGAAAGAAGATTCCCGAGTTGCGTCTTCCTTGCGGGCAAGGGGTCGCGACA
>NW_026692229.1:0-34790 GCF_021218885.2 Marmota monax
CTGTCGCGACCCCTTGCCCGCAAGGAAAACGCAACTCAGGAATCTTCTTTCAGCAGTTTATTCAGGCCCTTGATATTTCTTCTTCTTCCTCTCGGATGCCCCTCCCAGCCTTAATAAAGCATCTCAAGCCCCAATGCGAAGCTGCCACGTGGAGCTTTCTCATAAGGTGGTGAAAAACCATGTGCCAACTCTCCCAAATAAGGAGTTGTTTGTCACAGACCACAGCGGAGCCAGCGCGATCTTGTAATGGCGACCATAGTCTGCAGAAATGGCAGAAGCGGCTCACCACAGTTCCCCCTTTCTGTTTTCTTAAAACAATACAGGCGAGAGTAGAGGTCCTATCCCACTGTGCAGAAGTTTCTGCATAGTATGGCTCAGTCCTAAGGAGGGCCCTTCCCCAGATCTGAGGCCATATCAGCGGACGCCTTTTTTCGTGGGGTGGGGCGTGGACGCGTCTAACCCGCATGCAATAGGACATGCTCTCCTTGAGGTCCACGTCAAGGATCACTCAAGTGCAGTGCCTTGCCTCGCATCCTGTATCGTGATGATGGTGGACGAAGGGGGATAGCTGAGGCTGAACTGTGGCTGTTTATAACGACAAACAAGTTGACAGCACCCTGAAAGAAAGGCACGGACTGTAAGGCGATAGAAAAGCACTAGTGTGGAAACCCATCTGCGTGCAATGGCAGTAAGACCAGCAGAATGCAAGGGCTTTCCAACACTAAGAGAATAACAAGGAAAGACATGTGGATCCCAGTGCAATGTTATAATAACTTGGGGTGTAACGACCATGTCAAAGGTTTACTGTTTGAGATGCGCAAGCCAGACTTGAGGTGAGTTGCCATTTTCTAAAGCTGCAAGAGCTTGTATGATCATAGCCTTATCGTGAGCGCTGCGGGCCTTCAGGCGACAGAGAAACCACAAACAGAGGAACATACCGAAGCAACACATTGCACCAAAAATGCCTACCCCCACCCATTCCTTAAAAAAGGAAAAGGCAGAGGATAGCCAACTGGTGAATTGACCCAAAGTCACTGGTTTGACACGGGTGATATTCAGAACAGCAATCTGAGTTAGTTGAGACTGGATCAAGTTTTCTGCTTCCATGGACCAGGTTCCGGATAGATACTCTCCGATGATGCAGGAGGCATTTCTGGAATCATTAAATCTTACACAGGTTATACATAAATGTGCACGTTGGTCAACACAACCCAAAAGCACCAAGTCAGCCAATTCTTCTACCTCAGCTTGGAGTAAATCTATTCTTTGGTTGGCAGCTAAAATCCCTGACAAAATATGTTGATTAATTGTATTTTGGGATTCAAGTATGGTGGAAGTTTGTTGAACAACTTGATTAATGGTGGCAGCAGTTTGTACTTGACTGGCCATGGCCACTCCGGCTGTAACCGCTGCAGCAGCAGACACTGCCAAAGCTGTCACTATAGCTGACGTAATTCCAAAATCCCTGTGGACTCTAAGTAGCTCAACAATGGGGAATTTATCTGGGTCCACAATGACTGGGATTGGGACAAAAGTTGGAATTTTCATAACCACTGCTACAGTCCAAGAACCATTCCAACACTCAGATAGGAGACAGGTGATACTAGAACAATCCAGCATCCCCAACGAGGTGTCATTAGCCAAAAGGAGCAAGAACGGGGATTGGACACACACCATTGCAGGGGGCATGTGGCATTATATAACAGAGAGTTGAACGAAACAGATGTAAGTCTATTACCTCGTCCACTCTCCCTAACAGTGCCAGAAACATTAGCCAGCAAGCTTTTGGCTCCCAGCAATTGAGCCAATGCAGAAATATCGGCTGAAGCCCCCTTCTCATTGGAAATCAGCCATTGAAACAAGGACCAACCTACTCCTGTAGAGGAGTTGGCACTGTTGTTAAAGTTATAAACATGCCTCTTAAGAGAGGGGGAAAGGGAGAAACCTTTAGCAACTTGATGTTTCTCCCAAGAATGATCCTGACAAGGTGTAAATGTTGGGGGGAAACCAAGATTAGGGGTACAGTAAGGGGAGGCCTTGAAATGAGTGGCATTGTAAGTATTATTAGAAGAAGGAGGCACTGGGATTAGTACCTTGGAGATAATAGCCAAGGTAGTTATGTTTAAAGCAGAGCTATTTGTGGGGGTCCCTGAGCCTGATTGCTTCCCCGAAACTACTTGGCTCAGTACGGCACTGATAATGCTCCCTGAGACCTGACTGGACCGCAATGGGTCCTCCCAGTTAGTCAAATTTTTGGTCTTAAGACTGATGAAATTAGCGTTTCCAAGGCTGAAACAAAAAACTCCTGTGAGATTAACTTGAGATTGATTAAAAATGCTCTCCATGTCCCCTCTAGGAGAGGCACAGGGAGCAGACATCTCACATGAGGTAGAGAAAAGAGTGGGGAGGACACTAGAATTACCATGAACCGGCATCGGCATTGGCCAAGCCCGTGCCACTGCCCACCACTGCATTGGTGTCGTCTGTGCCATCGGCACCAGCACCAGAACCAGAGCACGTAGCAGAGTGAAGATCCTCATCACGGGATTGCTGTGGTATCTCTTGTTGCTGGTCGGTTGATGTCAAGACTCGTCTTGTCAGGCGTTCAGGGACCCACAACGGTTCCGTGTGATCCTGGGGAAAAACACATACAGATCCTCGCGCCCATGTCAGCACGGGGTCAGGGCTGTTCCATTGGCCCGTAAGAACATCCTTCCACTTAACATAGCCAATCACAGAGGGCTGAGGGGACACATGTCTATCGGCCACAGAGCGACCATGAATGTCCAAATTCAAAAAATTAATGGTAAAGAGAGCTAAGGACAGGCGTTCTTTAGGAGTGTGTTCAGCTCCTTTCCCCCTTTTTGTTTTTGTAAAGTTTCTTTTAAGGTGCAATGAGCATGCTCAACAATGCCTTGTCCTTGAGGATTGTAAGGCAGACCATGAGTAAGTTGCACTCCCATGGTAGAACAAAAGGATGTAAATTGTCTGCCAGTATAAGCAGGTCCATTATCAGTCTTAAGGGATGCAGGAGCACCCCATGCTGCCCATGCTTCTAGGCAATGAGTAATAACATTATGTGCCTTTTCTCCCAATAAAGCAGAAGCATGAATAACTCCAGAGCATGTATCAACAGAATCATGCACATACTTGAGGTTACCAAAGTCAGGTATGTGTGTCACATCCATTTGCCAGACAACCAATGGCTTCAATCCCCGTGGGTTCACTCCATAATTAGGGGGATGAAGAAATGTGACACAATGGGGACATTGTAATACTATCTGACGAGCATCCGCTCTTGAAATGGAAAAAGGCCTGCACAGCGTTAAAGCATTAACATGGAAATTCTGGTGAAATAATTTAGCCCCCTCTAAGGAGGAAGCCAAGCATATCAACTGACCTCTAGTGGCTGAGTCCGCACAGGCATTACCCTGTGATAATGGACCAGGAAGAGAGGTGTGAGCCCGGATGTGCATTGGATAAAAAGGAGCAGTGCGGCTACAGATAAGCTGTTGAAGCTGATTAAAGTAAGCAGATACATTATGGGCATTACTAATAGCTCCCACGGCCTCCAGGACTTTTAGTGCTTGTACCACATAGATGGAGTCCAAAATAAGATTAAAAGGAAAAGAACCCTGTTTGAAAACCTCAATAACAATTTGCAGTTCCACCCATTGTGGATTTCCAGGAGAAAATTGATGCTGAACAGGGGGAGAATCATTAATTACATAAGCTCCCATTCCATACTTGGAACCATGAGTAAAAATATTAACAGCCCCCGGAATTGGATTGGGTGAAGTTACCTTAGGGAAAATGATGGGATGTTCTTTAACAAAATGGAGTAATGGATGGGAAGGGTAATAATTATCAATATCCCCTTGAAACGAGCAACATAGAATAGCCCAGTTGTCTAGAGTAGCACACAAAACATTAAGTTGAGCTTTAGTATAGGGTATAATAAGAGAAGAAGGTGATTGTCTGAAAAATTGAATGCTTTGTTGAATCCCTTTAAGTGCTAACGCTGCAACAGCATCAGGATAGTATTCTAAGGATTTTCCTGGGGATACATGTGGGTGGATCCATAGTAAAGGCCCATCTTGCCACAGTACTCCAGTAGGCTGCCGCATAGTGGCAAGCACACATAACTGGAAAGGTTTATCACTCTGGATCCTGCATAGAGTAGCATGTTGTATAGCTTCTTCTACTGTTATAAGGGCCGCTCTAGCCTCTTTGGTGAGGCTATGAGGAGAAGCAAGATCTGGATCACCCTTAAGGGTAGCATACAAAGGCTGGAGCACACCATTAGGAATATGTAAATATCCCCTTATCCAATTAATATCTCCCAGCAGTTTTTGAAAATCATTTAGAGTTTGGAGATCCTGAGTTCTTATGGTGATTTTTTGTGGTTTTAATTTGTCATACCCAATTATCGCTCCCAAATACTCAATAGAATTCCCCATTTGAACCTTTTCAGGTGCGGTATGTAGCCCATATTGAGCTAACAGCTTTACTAATTCTTTATAGGCCTCATTAACTGTCTGCTCTAACTTAGTGGCCAATAACACATCATCCATATAATGAATGACCTTGATGGAGGAATACTTATGTCTGAGAGGTGCAAGTGCCTTCCCCACATACATCTGGCACATCGTGGGACTATTAGCCATTCCCTGCGGCAACCCTACCCACTCAAACCTTTAATCTGGTTCCTCATGATTACACGAGGGAAGGGTGAAGGCAAAAGGCTGTGAGTCTTTAGGATGCAAAGGAATAGAAAAGAAACAGTCTTTAATGTCAATAGCAATAATATGCCAGCCCTGAGGAACAGAGGAGAGCAGAGGCAGCCCTCTTTGAACGGGCCCCATAAGTTGCATTTGAGCATTAACTGCTTGTAAATCATGCAGTAGGCACCACTTTCCTGATTTTTTCTTAATAACAAATATGGGAGTATTCCATGGAGAAGTAGAAGGTTGGATGTGACCCAAGTCAAGTTGTACTTTGACTAGATCATGGGCTGCTGCCAATTTAACCGAGGGAAGAGCCCACTGAGGCACCCAAACAGGCTCCTCGGTGAGCCATGTTATGGGTATTTGAGCCCCAGTGGCCCCTAGAAAAAACCCAGACCAAATCTGTTAAGCATTTGATGACCTTGCACAGGATGCCTATGCCCCTGTAGGTGTTTTCCTAGTCCTAGACGTGGCCTATACCCCATATTTTGCATAATTTGTTGAGACACTGGGGAATAGTCATTACTAAGAGTGAACCCCATGTCTTTCATCAGATCACGGCCCCATAAAGAGATAGGTAAATCAAGTACATAAGGCTAAAAGATGCCATTGTGTCCTTCCTGGTCCTTCCAAGATAGATGTCTACAGCTGATTTGAGGGGCTTGGGCCTATCCAAGTCCTCTCAGAGATTGATCAAAAGTCTGCACTGGCCATCCCTTAGACCAGTCCTTAAGGGCTATGATACTACGATCTGCTCCTGTATCCAGCAATCCCACAATAGATTTACCTTCTATGCTTAATTCCAAAGTGGGGCGATTGCTCATATCTAGTGACAAATAGGCACAATTCCCTCCGGTGGTACCAATCTCACTTCCCGTCCATGACCTTGAGTCAGCAGGGAAGTGATCATGTAAGCTATGCAAAATTAGTAATTGAGCAATCTGATCCCCTGGGGAAATAGACACAATGCCCCTTGGAGCCTCCACCATAACCTTTACTGCCCCTACAGTATCAGGGCTAATGACTCCGGGAAAGACATGAAGACCTTGTAAGATAGAGGATGCACGTCCAATTAGCAAACCTACAGTGCCAGGTGGTAAAGGCCCTTTGAACTCAGTTTCCACCAATTGGACTCCCATCTTAGGTGTTAATACGAGTCTGGAGGTGGAACAGAGGTCCAATCCCACGGCACCTGTAGTGGCTCTCCGCGTCTCATGGGATGGCGTAGAGATGGCCATGTCTCAGGTTCGGGTGTGACATTCTCCACTGCCCCATATATTTGTGGGCCCTGGGGTTGGTGGCCACTTTGGCCGTTTTTTGGCCCGGCTGAAATAGGCTGTCCATGGATGTCCCTCACTGATCTACACTTTTTTGCCCAATGCTTCCCCTTTTTACATTTTGGACACAGCCCCGGTTGACGAAGGCCATTGGAAGGGCCACCGTGAGGAGGTCCAGTAAAATTGTCTTTTTTGGGACATTCACGTCTGAAATGACCGGGTTGACCACAATCGAAGCATGTTCCGGCACCAGGACTGCCCCCTTTTGCAATCCGAAGGACAGCAGCTGCAAGACCTGCGTTAGTTAAATGTCCTCCAATCTCTCTACACACTTTCATCCATGCTTCTATGCCCTTATTTTTATAAGGAGTGATTGTTGCTTTACATTCCTTGGTGCATTGCTCAAAGACCAATTGCTTGATAAGGGGCATGGCTCTATCAGGATCCCCAAAAATCTTTCCAGCGGCATCCACCATCCTTGCTACAAAATCTGAAAAGGGTTCTGTAGGGCCTTGTAGAATCTTGGTCAAATTACCAGACACCTCTCCTCTATTTGGAAGCGACTTCCATGCCCAAATGCAAATGTTGTTCATTTGATCATATGCCTCAAGAGGAAATCCTGTCTGTTGATTTGCAAATCTACCCTGCCCCAAAAGCATATCCTTGTCCCAATGGGGGTGTCCCGCCGCATGGTTTTGGGTGGCCTGCTCTATTGCGCCCTCTAGCACAAATGCTCTCCAGTCCAAATATTTACCCGGGGAAACACAAGCCCAAACAAGGCTAGCCCAATCAGAGGGAGTCATGCAGTATCTAGACAGACTCTCCACCTGAGTTAGTGTGAAGGCGGCATCCACCCCATAAGTGTGCACAGACTCCGCCAGGGTCTTCACAATTTTAAAATCTAAGGGTTCATGGAATCTTATCCTATTGTCATCCTGAAAAACTGGATAAGCAAGACCCATCTCAGCGTTAACAGCCCTCCATGTTTGGGCATGGAAAGCTCTCCCCGAAACACCCCCACCATACGGCGGTGGATCCGGGGGATCGCTTTTCTTGAGCCCCTGTTTATTTCTGTTCCCTTCTCCTATAGCTAAACTCTCTAGCTGACGAGACAGCCTCCCGAGCTCTTCCTCCTCATCCTCCTCTTCCTCTGACCCACTTTCACATGGGGGTGTGCGCAGCGTACTGAGATCTGGATACAATCGTCTCCTCCCCTGTTTCACGCTCTGCACACTCCCATCCTCCTGAGGCACCTCACTTCTTGCCGTCTCCGATTTCTCCTCATGTAATTGCTAGAGAACTTCCTGTCCTTTAGTAAGTGCTTCCTGACATCTGCCATCTGTAAGGCAACTACGGACCATTTTCCAAAGGGGTATCACCCCACCCTCTAATATGCCCTGCTCAGAAGCAAAGTCAAGATCTTTGCCTAATTTATCCCAACTAGGTACAGTAAGGCTGCCCGAAAATGCGAACCACGGTGCAGCGATATC
Source organism: Marmota monax (assembly GCF_021218885.2). Classification (NCBI taxonomy): domain Eukaryota; kingdom Metazoa; phylum Chordata; class Mammalia; order Rodentia; family Sciuridae; genus Marmota; species Marmota monax. Next base: position 7,495 of record NW_026692229.1, read on the forward strand.
TATCTTCTGTAAAAATCTCTGTAAAGTACTATGTTTCACTTCCAGGCCCTTGGAACGTAACAGGCCATCTAGGGCCAGGAGAAGCAGACTTGAAGATGCGGCACCCATGACACAACAACAAAAGAAGCACAAAAAACAAAAGTGAAATGACACAACAAAAGAAACACAGAAAACAAAAGCGAAAGTAGAAGCGAAAGTACACAGCGCAGCTGCAATAAAATGTAATGCTCTCTCTTTCTTTACAGAGGAGCTGCCCCGCTTTGATCATGGATCCCACTTATTGGGACTAACCCCGCTTTGGTCGCGGATCCCACTTACCTGGGACTAACCGGTGCACCACCCCTGACTGCTGAAAGTTCTGGTTCCCGGGTCTCGGCACCACTTGTCGCGACCCCTTGCCCGCAAGGAAGATGCAACTCAGGAATCTTCTTTCAGCAGTTTATTCAGGCCCTTGATATTTCTTCTTCTTCCTCTCGGATGCCCCTCCCAGCCTCAATAAAGCATCTCAAGCCCCAATGCGAAGCTGCCACGTGGAGCTTTCTCATAGGGTGGTGAAAAACCATGCACCAACTCTCCCAAATAAGGAGTTGTTTGTCACAGACCACAGCGGAGCCAGCGCCATCTTGTAATGGTGACCATAGTCTGCAGAAACGGCAGAAGTGGCTCACCACATAATCCTAACTCCAACCCTAACTGAAGGCCTAAACCTAACACTAACACTAGCCCTAATTTAGCCCTATCCCTAACCCTAACCCTAACCCTAATCCTTGCTCTAAGACTAAATCTAACTCTCATACTAGCCCTATCACTAGTTCTAACCCTATCACTTACCATAGTACTAAACCTAACCCAAACATTAGTCCTAACCCTTGCCATATCCTTAGCCCTAGCCCTAACCATAGATCAAAATCTAACTCTAAATCAAACCCGAACCCGAAGCCTAAATCTAAGCATTATAAATACATTTATATTTAGACTCTGTGTCTACAGTGTGGCTTCAATTATTATTTAGAATATAGTCATTAGTTACATAAAAGGCATACCATTTCTGGTGGTTTATAGAGAACTCAGTGTCAGGGGTAGGATGCTGTGTTAAGGGGGAAAGGAATGAGGGTATGTGATTAATCTAACTTAGCAACTTTGTAGGAGAACTCTAATGAATAGGCAGTGGGAATTTATGGAAGTAGGTATAAATTCAAACTGCTTATCTGTATACATAAAATTACCCTATGTACAAATAGTAAAAGTTAGGAGGCTGAAAGTGGGATAGAGGCAGAAAGAAAAAAAAAGAAGAAAAATAACAAGGAAAGAAAGAAAGAGAGGGAGAAAGAAAATAAGAGCAAATAAAGAGGTGGTGAGGTGGGGCCTATGCAATTCCTCTAAATTATACAATCCTAGAGATTCAGTTCTTAAAGTCCAATTTCATGGAGAGTTTTTGGTTACACATATGTTAAGGTTGTGAGGACGAGAGGGGGAAGGGTAGAGGAGAATGGATGAGAAGAGCAAGAAAAGAAAAGTAAGAAAGAAAAAAAAACGCTCTCAGAACTCTGTTTTCTTTTCTTGCATTAGGTGGAGTTTTCTATTCCTAGCTTGAGTCTCTGTGCTCAGGGTGGTGGAGGTAGCCAGGGTGAGAGGGCTTGAGCTTCTACCTGGAGCCTCCCTACTCTTGGTAACCAGGTGCCTGTACAGTTGCTGTTCCTCATTGATAGCTATACCCCCAAAATACTTGTGTGAAAAATCTTGAGTTATCACAGCTGGAGGTAGGGGAGTTGGAAACCTGGTACCCTATAGGCTGCAGAACCAAGCTGGTAGCCACGCCCACTGATAGATGACGAATCAGTTTTTCCAACATGGATTACATCTATTACCCATGCATGGTGTTTGGTGAGGCTGGTGGTTCTGGAGTGACCTTGTGCTGTGTCCAGAGCTCAGTCTGGTGACCTGCAAGCAAAGCCTCTGTGTACTGTGCTGCCTTGTGTGTGTGCAGAGAGCGCCTGTGTGGCTAAGACTGCTGTCAGCGCCCTGAGAAACTGCACAGCCCAGCCTTCCATCTGCGCTGAGTGTACCCAAGCAGCCCTAGATTCCTTCAAATTTCTATGATACTGGGACGGATTCAACTTTTACTTAGCCTTAACATGCTCCACAGGTTTGAGGCTTGTTGGTTCAATGGTTCGCTGTCAGGAACAGTTTGTATTTTTGGTTTCCCTTCATTATGGCTTATTGATGTGAATGAAAATTTAGCTGGAAATCAAACAGGGTTCGCCAGAGGTGCGTGATATTTCACACAATTAGTTCTCAGTGGGTATTCTCTATTTTTTTTTCTTTTGAAGGTAGGCCAAAGATGAAACATGCAAAAGAAACTGTATCCAAGAGCCCTTAAAGAGAAAACATAGAAACATGTATGTACTGAAATAAGTATCCCAACAATTTGATCAGATTTCTTTGATACTGCACAGTATTCATCTTTTAGCTTGCTCCACTAGGCTCCCCAAGGTTGGAAATTCTAGGATCAATGGTTCTCTAAACAGGTAAGGGTTAGTGTTATGGTTAGGGTTTGGGCTAGCTTTAGAGCTAGTGTTAGGGTTAGAGTTTTTTTTGTTCAAATTTCTTTGATACTGGGAAGATTTATCTTTTACCTAGCCTCACTATGGGCCCCACTTTGGGGCTTTCTCGGTTCAATGGTTTGCTGTTGGAAATAGTTTGTTTTTAATGTCTCACTTCATTTTGATCTATATAGGTAAATGAGAATGGACCTGGAAATCAGAGAGTTGGTTCTAGCTGTTTGCAACTGCACATACTCAATCATTTTTCTGTGGGCACTCTCTGGTTTCTTCCTTGTAAAAGTAGCCATAAGCTTATCCAAGAGCACTTTAGGAGAAAAGAGGGCAATATGCATGTACTGAAATATCTCCCCCAATTATTTGGTCAGATTTCTTTGATACTGTGCAGGATTCATATGTAAGCTTGCCCCACTAGTCTCCCCCAGTTTAAAACTTTTATGATCAAAGGTTCTGTTAACAGGTTAGGCTTAGGTTTATGGTTAGACTTAGGGTTAGAACTAATGTTAGGGTTAGTGTTAGATTTTTTCAACTTTATGAATACTGACCAGGATTTATCTTTTTTCTTCTTAGTATGCACCCCATATTTGGGACTCCTAGTAAAAGGGTTTGCTCTCAGGAGTAGTTTTAATTTTCATCTTTTACCTCATTTTGCCCTATAGGGGTGAATGGAAATGGAGCTGGACTCAAACAGGATTTGTGCTAGCTGCTTGAAACTTCACACGCTCAACCAGTTTGCAGGGCACATTCTCTCCTTTTTTCTTGTGGAAGTAGCCAAAGCTTAATTAGAAAGAAACAGCTTTATCTGTGAGCACTTCAGTAGCAAGCTATAAAATAATTTATAAAAAATAATTTATCCAAGAGCACATTAGGAGAAAAAAAGGAAATATGCACGTACTGAAATACCTCCCCGAATTATTTGGTCAGATTTCTTTGATACTGCACAGGATTAATCTCTTAGCTTGCCCCACTGGGCTCCTCTATTTGGGGACTACTCTGATCAATGGTTTTCTAAACAGGTTAGGTTCAATTTTTTATTAGTTTAGGGCTAGATTTACAGCTAATATTTTGTTAGATTTAGTTTTGTTCAAATTTCTTTGATACTGGTCAGGATTCAACTTTGACCTATCCTTACTATATTCTGTAGGTTTGGACCTCTTACGTTAAGGGTTTGCTCTCCTGAACAGTTTGTATTTTAAGTTTTCATTTCATTTTGACCTATGCGTGTAAATGGAAATGGAGCTGGAAATTCAACAGGGTTGGTGCTAGCTACTTCAAACCTCACACACTCAATCAGTTTTCTATGGGCATTCTCTGGTTTATTCCTTATCAATGTAGCCCTAAGCTGAAGCATACAACGCAACTTTATGTGAGAGCACTTTAGGAGAAAACAGGGAAATATGGATGTACTGAACTACCTCCCCAATTATTTGGTCAGACTTATTTGATATTGTGAAAGATTCATCTGTTCACTTACCCAACTTGGCTCCCAAACTGTGGGACTTCTAGGATCAAAGGGACTCTAAACAGGTTAAAGTTAGTGTTAGGGTTAGTGTTAGGACTAGGATTAGACCTAGTGTTAAGATAAGAGTTACTTTTGTTTTTCAAATTTCTATGATACTGTGCAGGATTCATTTTTTTTTTTTGACTATACTCCAAAAGATTGGGCCTCCTACATAAAGGGTTTGCTTTCAGGAACAGTTTCAATTTTCCTGTTTCTCTACTTTTTTATATGTAGGGGTAAATGAAATAAAGCTGGAAATCAAACAGGGTTTGGGCTAGATGCCCAACACACTCCATCAATTTTCAGTGAGCATAATCTGGTGTTTTCCATGGAAGTAGTCCTAAGATGAAGTAATAAGTAGCTGCTTTATCCCTATGTGCATTAGGAGCAAGCAGAAAACCCATGTAATGAAAGAGCTTCAATTTTTTTTGGTTGGATTAATTTAATACTGTACAGGATTCATCCTTGACCTAGCCTTAGTAGGCTCCCCAAGTTTGTGCCTTCAAGGTTCAATGGTTCAGTGTCAGGAACAGTTTGAATTTTTAGGTTTCACTTAATTAGGGCCTATAGGTGTGAATGTAATGGAGCTGGAAATCAAACAGTGTTGTTGCTAGCTGCATGAAACTTCACACACTCAATCAGCCCTCTGTGGGCACTCTTTGGTTTTTCTTTGTGAAAGTACCTTAAGCTGAAGCATGAAAAACAATTTATCCATGAGCCCTTTAAGAAAAAAAAAAACAGGAAAATATGAATGTACTAATATACCTCCCCCAATTTTCATCAAATTTCTTTGGTACTACACAATATTCATCTGTTAAGTTGTGCCTTTAGGCTCCCCAAGTTTGGGACTTCTATGATCATAGATACTCTAAACAGGTTAGAATTAGTTTAGGGTTGGGTTAGATCTAGTGTTAGAGTGAGTTTTGTTCAAATTCATTTGATACTTGGCATAATTAGTTTTTTTTTTTTTTTACCTAGCCTTACTATTTTCCACAGGTCTGGACCTTATCCCTTCAATGGTGTGCTGTCAGGAACAGTTTGTATTTTAAGGTTTCCTTCATTTCGACCTACATGGGTAAATGGAAATGGAACTTGAAATCAAACAGGGTTGGTGCTTGCTTCTTAAAACTGAACACACTCAATCAGTTCTATGTGGGCACTCTGGTTTCTTCCTAGTGAAAGTTTCCCAAAGCTGAAGCATGCAAAAACATCTTTATCCAAAAGTACTGTTGGAGATAACAGGAAAATATATATGGACTGAACTACCTCCCCAAATTATTTGGTCAGATTTCTCTGATAGTCCCTAATCCTAACAGAAACACTAGCCCTAATCTGAGTCCTAACCCTAGTTGTAAACCTAACCCTAATCCTAGCCCTAACCTTAGCTGTAACTATATCACTTACCCTAAGCCATACCCTATCCATAATGCTAACCTTAGTCCTAATCCTAATCCATAGCCTAATCCAAACCCTAACCCTATTACTAATCCTAACCCTAGCCCTCTTTCTACCTCTACCCCTAACTCAAATCATGACCCTAACACAAACCCTCAGTCTAAATCTGATCCTAACCTTAAACCAGACCCTAAAACGAGCTCTACCAGTAAACTTATACCTAAACCTAAGCCTAACACTAGCCCTAGACCTAAGCCTAATCCTCAATATAGCCATAATTCTAGACCTAGACCTAAAAAAAAAAAAACCCTGAATCCTAGCCCTAATGTAATCCTTAACCTAAAGCGAACACTAACACTAGCCCTAGACCTAAACCTAGTCCTAATTCTGGCTTTCACCCTAACCTAACTCTAACCTGAACACTGACCTTAACACTGACACTAAACCTAGCTCTAAACCTGAATCTAAACCAAAACCTAAAACTAACACTAGACATAGCCATAAGCCTAACCCTAAAACTAGCTCTAATCAGAACCCTAGACCGTACATTACACATAGCCTTAACCCTGGGCCTAAACCTAACACAAAACCTAGCAGTATTCTGAGGCCTAATCTTACCCTAAAAATAACCATAATATTAAATGTAGCCCTAACCCTAACCCTCACCTTAAACATAACCCTTTCTCAAAGACTAAACCTTAGCCTAAACAAAACCCTAGGCCTATTCGTAAACATAAACCTAACCCTAGCCCTAATCCTGAACTTAATCCTATTACTAACCCTAGCTCTAAACCTAATATTACCCTAACCCTAACCCTAACGCTAAGCCTAATAATAACCCTAGCCCTAAACCTAACCCTATCCATAACCCTAATCTTAAACCTAACCCTTGTCTTAACCCTAAATCTAACTCTTGCCATAAACTTAACCCTAAACCATACCCAAAATAAAAACTAAACCTAACCCTGAACCTAAATTTAACCAGAACCTAAATTTAACCCTAAACCTAATCTTACATCTAATTTAATACATTAGTCTCAAACTAGCCCTAACCCTAATGAAAACCCTAGCCCTAACGCCAACTCTAACCATAATCATAACCCTAACCTTAACCTAGAAATAACACTAAACCTAACACTCCACCTAGCCCTAACTGTAGCTTAAACCCCAACACTTACACTAACCCTAACCCTAGCCCTAGACCTAATCATAACCCTAACTCTAGCCCTAACCCTAATATTAAACCTAGCCCTAATCCTAGCCCTAATATAGCCCTATTTCTAACCCTAACTATTACACTAGAATTAAGATTAACTATAATTCTCACACAAGACCTATCCCTATTCTAACCCTATACCTTACTGGAACCCTAACCCAAGCCCTAACCCTAGTCATAACACTTGCCATAGCACTAATTCTAGATCAAAACCTTTCTCTAAAAATAACCCTATCCCTTACCATAACCCTAACCCAAGCCCTAATCCTAGTCATAATCCTTAGCCCTAGCACTAACCTATCTCTAAAACTAACCCTAAACTGAGTCCTCAGCCTAACCCTGGAATTAGCTCTAACCCTAATGATATTCCTAAAATTAGCCCTAACACTAGCCCTAGCCCTAAAACAAAACTGAGCCATAACCCTAAAACCAACCCTTAACATCACCCTAACCTTAAACCTAACCCTAACACTAAGCCTAGCCCTAAACTTAACCCTAAAACTAACCTTAATCGTAACCGTATTTCTTACAATATCCATAACCATAACATTAGCCCTAAACCTAATACAAAATTAGTCCTAATCCAAGTCCTAACATGAGCTTTAACCATAAGCCTAACTCTAACCCTATTCCTAAACTTAGCTCTAATCCTATCGCTTACCCTAAGCCAAACTCTCACTCTATGCTAACCGTATTCTTAGCACTAATCCTTAGCCTAACCAAAACATAACACTATAACTAGTCCTAACCCTAGCCTTCATTCTAGATCTAACCATAACCTGAAACCTAACCTTATCCCTGATCATTATTCTGACCCTAACACTAATCTTAAGTCTAAATCTAAACCTAACCCTAAACTGAATCCTAACACTAGCCCTACTGGTAAACTTATATCTAAACCTAACCCTAACACTAGCCCTGGACCTAAACCTAATCCTAAATCTAGCCATAACTATAGCTCTAGACCTAAAGACAAATTAGACCTAGCCTTAACAATAACCCTTAACCTAACCCAAACTCTAACCCTTCCTCTAGACCTAACTCTAGTCCTAATTCTGCCTTTAACCCTAACCATTACCATACCTGAACACTGTCCTTGACACTAACACTAACTTTAGCTCTAAACTTCACCCTAACCCTAAAACTAACCCTAAAACTACATCTAGCCCTAACATTAACCATAAAACTAGTCTTAATCATTACACTAGTTCTTACATTAGCCATAGCTCTAACCTATCACAAAACCTAGCTCTAATCCAAGCCCTACCTTAGCATTAAACCTAAAGCTAAACTTAACAATAACCCTAGCCCTAACTATAAACCTAAGCCTAAACCTAGACCTAATCCTAACCATAAACCTAGCCCTAATCCTAGCTGTAACCCTATTCATTACCCTAAGATAAGCTATAATCCTTATGCTAACCCTAGGCGGAAACCTAATCCTAGCACTATCCTTAATCCTATCTGTTAACCTAAACCTAACCTGAACCCTAAATCTAACTGTGTCCTTACCAAATCCCTAAATATAAGACTAATTTGACCCCTAAACCTAAACCTTAACATAACCCCAACTCTAAACTTGACCCTGACTCTAATAATACCCATAGCTCTAAACCTGACCCTAACAAGAAACCTAAACTTTACAATAGACCTAGCCATAAACCTAACCCCAAAACCATCCCTAACCATACCCTAGAACTTACATTAGCCTTAGCTCTAATCTAGCCTTAACCCTAATGCAAAACTTAGCCCACATCCTAGCAAGGAACCTCACCTTAATCATAACCCTAAGCCTAACCTTATCCCTAAACTTAACCCTAATTTTCATCCTAGTCTTAACACTAGCTATATTGCCATCCTTTATCCTAAATCTAACCTAACCCTAAACCTAACACTAAACCTAGCCCTAACCCTAGGCCTAACCCTAACACTAACCCTAACCCTAATCCAAGCCCTAATTTAGCCCTATCCCTAACCCTAACCCTAGCACTAAGACTAACTCTAACTCTCACCCTAACCCTATAACTTGTTGTAACCTTATCCCTTACCATCACCATATACCTAGCCCTAAACGTAGCCCTATCCTAGACCTATATTTAGCCCTATCAAAAAACCTAGATCTAAACCTAACTCCAAATTTAACCATAACCCTAAGTCTAAACCTATCCATAACACTACTCTTATCCCTAATCCTTAACCTAAGCCTAAATCTCACACTTACACTAGCCCTAACCCTAAGACTAATCATAAAACTAGCCCTAAACCTACCCCTAGCCCTAAAACAAAACCAAGTCATAGCCCTAACCTTAACCCTTAACGTAAAACAAATCCTAACCCTACACCTAGCCCTAACCCTATCACTAATTATAGTCTAACCCTAACCCCAAAACTAGCCCTGACCCTGACTCTGACCCGAACACTAACCCTGGCTCTAAACATCATCATCATCATAAACCTAACCTTAACACTAGACCTAGACCTAACTCTAAACCTATAAGTAGCTGTAATCATAAACCTACTTCATACATTAGCAGTAGCCTTAAACCTAGCCCTAACCTAACCCAAAACCTAGCCTTAAACTTAGTCCTAAATCTTACTTTAATCCTAAACTTAAACCTAACCCTAACCCAAACACTAGCCTAATCTTATACATAATCCTAGCCCTAACCTTAGGGCTAACCCTATCCATTACCCTAACGATAACCCTAACCCTTCTGATGACCCTAGGCCTAACCCTAACCCTATACATTACACTAAACCAAACCTAAACCCTAAACCTAACACTGTCATTACCCTAACCCTAAATCTAACACTAATTCGAGCCCTGCACCTAAACACTAATTCAACCCAAACACTAATCCTGACCCTGATTCTAAAAATAACCCTAGATCTAAACCTGACCCTAACCAAAAACCTAACCCTTACACTGGACCAAGCCATAAACCTAACACTAAATCTATACCTAACTGTAACCCAAGAACTGACATTAGCCATAGCCCTAATACTATCCCTAACCCTAAAACAAATCCTAGTCTTCATCGTAGCCCTAAACATAGCCTTAATCATAACCCTAACTCTAACCCTAGTTTTAGCCCTAATAATAACCCTTGCCCTTGTCTTAAGTCTAGCTATAACCACATCCCTTAGCCTAAATTAAACCCTAACTCTAACCCTAACCCTAGTGGCAACCCTTGCCTTATCCTTAGCCCTAGCACTAACCCTAGATCAAAATATAACTCTAAATCTAACTCTAACTCGATGCATAAGCCTCAACTTAAAACTAGCCATAACCCTAGCCCTAACAGAACCCTAGCCATAATTTAGCCCTATCCATAAAACTAACCCTAACATTAGCCCTAAGACTAACTCTCTCATACTAGCCCTATCACTCATTCTAACCCTATCCCTTACCATAAACCTAAACCTAGCCCTAACCCTAGTGCTAACCCTTTCTCAATACTTATCCCTAGCACTAACCTTAGGCAAAACGTAACTCTAAAAGTAGCCTTAACCCGAAGCCTAAGCGTAAACCTAACACTAGCCCAAATCATAACACTAATCCTAAAATGAGCCCTAACACCAGTCCTAGCCCTAAAACAAAACTGAGCCATAGTTCTCACCCTAAACATTAACCTAAACCAAACTCTAACCTTACACCTAGACCTAAACCTAGACTTATTTGAGTTGGAAGCCGAACCCTAAAACTAACCCTGAACCTGACACTGACCCTAACACTTCTAGCTCTAAACATCACCGTATCAGTAAACCTAACCCTAACACTAAACCTAGCACTCACACCCTAAAAGTAGCCCTAAACTTAAATCTAGTACTTACATTAGCTCTAACCCTAACCCTAGCTCCAACATAACACCAAAGCTATCCCTAATCACAGCCCTAACCCTAGCTTTAAACCTAACCTAACCCTAACCCTAATCCTAGCCCGAAGACTAACTCTAACTCTAACTCTCACCCTAACCTTAGTTCCAACCCTTTCCCTTACTAGAACCCTAATCCTGGCCCTAAACCTTCGTCTAAACCCAGCCCTATTCATTGACATGCTGTTTTTGTTACTATTGCTCTGTAGTATAGTTTGAAGTCTGGTATCGCTATACCGCCTGATTCACACTTCCTGCTTAGCATTGTTTTTGCTATTCTGGGTCTTTTATTTTTCCATATGAATTTCATGATTGCTTTCTCTATTTCTACAAGAAATGCCGTTGGGATTTTGATTGGCATTGCATTAAACCTATAGAGAACTTTTGGTAATATCGCCATTTTGATGATGTTAGTTCTGCCTATCCATGAACAGGGTATATTTTTCCATCTTCTAAGATCTTCTTCTATTTCTCTCTTTAGGGTTCTGTAGTTTTCATTGTATAAGTCTTTCACCTCTTTTGTTCGGTTGATTCCCAAGTATTTTATTTTATTTTTTGAGGATATTGTGAATGGAGTGGTTGTCCTCATTTCCATTTCAGAGGATTTGTCGCTGATATACAGGAATGCCTTTGATTTATGCGTGTTGATTTTATATCCTGCCACTTTGCTGAATTCATTTATTAGCTCTAATAGATTCTTTGTAGACCTTTTTGGGTCTGCTAGGTATAGAATCATGTCACCTGAAAATAGTGATAATTTAAGTTCTTCTTTTCCTATTTTGATGCCTTTAATTTCTTTCGTCTGTCTAATTGCTCTGGCCAGTGTTTCGAGAACTATGTTGAACAGAAGTGGTGAGAGAAGGTATCCCTGTCTTGTTCCAGATTTTAGAGGGAATGTCTTCAATTTTTCTCCATTCAGAATGATGCTAGCCTGAGGCTTAGCATAGATTGCTTTTATAATATTGAGGTGTGTTCCTATTATCCCTAGTTTTTCTAGAGTTTTGAACATAAAGGGATGCTGTACTTTGTCAAATGCTTTTTTTGCATCTATAGAGATGATCATATGGTTCTTATTTTTAAGTCTATTGATGTGGTGAATAACATTTATTGATTTCCATATATTGAACCAGCCTTGCATCCCAGGGATGAATCCTACTTGATCATGGTGCACAATATTTTTGACATGTTTTTGTATCCGATTTTCCAGAATTTTATTGAGGATTTTTGCATCTAGGTTTATTAGACATATTGGTCTGTAGTTTTCTTTCTTTGAAGTGTCTTTGTCTGGTTTAGGAATCAGGGTGATGTTGGCCTCGTAGAATGAATTTGGAGGTTCTCCCTCTTTTTCTATTACATGAAATAGCTTAAAAAGTATTAGTATTAATTTCTCTTTAAAGGTTTTGTAAAACTCTGCTGTATACCCATCCAGTCCTGGGCTTTTATTAGTTGGTAGTCTTTTGATGGTTTCTTCTATTTCCTCAATTGATATTGGTCTGTTTAGGTTGTCTATATCCGCCTGACTCAATCTGGGCAGATCATATGACTTAAGAAATTTATCGATGCCTTCACTATCTTCTATTTTATTGGAGTATAAGGATTCAAAATAATTTCTGATTATCTTCTGTATTTCTGAAGTGTCTGTTGTGATATTGCCTTTTTCATCCCGTATGCTAGTAATTTGAGTTCTCTCTCTTCTTCTCTTTGTTAGCATGGCTAAGGGTCTGTCGATTTTATTTATTTTTTCAATGAACCAAATTTTAGTTTTGTCAATTTTTTCAATTGTTTCTTTTGTTTCAATTTCATTAATTTCAGCTCTGATTTTAATTATTTCTTGCCTTCTACTTCTTTTGCTGTTGTTTTGCTCTTCTTTTTTTTGGATTTTGAAATGAAGTATGAGATCATTTATTTCTTGGTTTTTTCTTTTTTTAAGGAATGAACTCCAGTCAATGAATTTTCCTCTTAGAACTGCTTTCAATGTGTCCCATAGATTCCGATATGTTGTGTCTGTGTTTTCATTTATCTCTAAGAATTTTTTTAATTTCCTCCTTGATGTCTTCTATAACCCATTGATCATTCAGTAACCTATTATTCATTCTCCAAGTGATGCATGATTTTTCCTTCCTTCTTTTATCCTTGATTTTCAGTTTCATTCCATTATGATCAGATAAGATGCATTGTATTATGTCAACTCCTCTATATTGTCTAAGAGTTGCCCTGTGATATAATATATGATCTATTTTTGAGAAGGATCCATGTGCTACTGAGAAAAAAGCGTAACTGCTTGATGTTGGGTGGTATATTCTATATATGTCAATTAAGTCTAGGTTATTAATTGTGTTATTGAGTTCTATAGATTCATTATTCAACTTTTGTTTGGAAGATCTGTCCAGTGGTGAGAGAGGTGTGTTGAAGTCTCCCATGATTATTGTATGGTGGTCTATTAGACTCTTGAACTTGAGAAGAGTTTGTTTGATGAACATAGCTGCACCATTGTTTGGGGCATATATATTTATGATTGTCATGTCTTGTTGGTGTATGGTTCCCTTGAACAGTATGTAGTGTCCCTCTTTATCCCTTTTGACTAACTAACTTTGGCTTGAAATCTATTTTATTTGATATGAGTATGGACACTCCTGCTTGTTTCCAAAGCCCATATGAGTGATATGGTTTTTCCCAACCTTTCACCTGCAGTCTATGTATGTCTTTTCCTATCAAATGCATCTCCTGTAGGCAGCATATTTTTGGGTCTTGTTTTGTGATCCATTCTACTAGCCTGTGTCTCTTAATTGGTGAGTTTAAGCCATTAACATTTAGGGTTATTATTGAGATATGGGTTGTTCTTCCAGCCATATTTGTTTATTTATGTTACTAAACATGGTTTGTTTTCCTCTTTGATTATTTCCCCCCTTTACTGTCCTACCTCCCACTGTTGGTTTTCATTGTTATTTTCCATTTCCTCTTCCTGTAATGTTTTGCCAAGGATGTTTTGAAGAGATGGTTCTGGCTGCAAAATCTTTTAACTTTTGTTTATCATGGAAGGTTTTAATTTCATCTTCCATCCTGAAGCTTAATTTCGCTTAACCTAAACCTAATCCTTACACTGGACGAAGCCATAAACCTAACACTAAATCTAGCCCTAACTATAACACAAGACCTGACATTAGCCCTAGCCATAATACTATTTCTAACCCTAACACAAACCCTAAACCTCATCCTAGCCATAAACCTAGCCTTAATCATAACCCTAACCCTAACTCTATCCCTAACCCTAATACTAACCCTTGCCATAGCCCTAAACCCAGCCAAAAGCACATACCTTACCCTAATCATAAGCCTAACTCTAAACCTCAACCTTTTCATCACAATTGCCCTATCCTTATCCCTAGCTTTAACACTAGATCGAAACCTAACTTTAAATGTAAACCTAACTCGATGCCTAAGCCTAAAAATTGCCCAAACCCTGATGCAATTTCTAAAACTAGCTCTAACCCTATCCCTAACCCTAACCCTAGCCATAATTTAGCCATATCCCTAAACCTAACTCTAACCCTAGCCCTAAGAATAACTCTCACACTGGCCCTATCACTCATTCTAATCCTAGCCCCCTTCCCATAAACCTAACCCTATCCCAAATTCTAGTCCTAACCCTTTCCTTATCCTTAGCCCTAGCACTAACCTTAGATAAAAACCTAACTCTAAATTTAACCCTAAACCGAAGCCTAAGCCTAAATCTAAGACTAGACCTAACCCTAACACTAATCCTAAAAAATTCACTAACCCTAATCCTAGCCTTAAAACCAAACCGAGCCAAAGCTCTAACCATAACTCTTAACCTAAACCAACCCCTAACCCTACACCTAGCCCTAACCCCAGTCCTAATTCGAGTTTTAAGCCAAACCCTAAAACTCACCCTGACCCTTACTCTGACCACAACACTAACCCGAGGTCTAAACATCACCCTAAACCTAAACCTAAACCTAACAGTAAACCTAGCCCTAAATCACTAAAATTAGCAGTAAGCATAACCCTAGTACTTACATTAGCCATAAACCTAACCCTAGCACTAACTTAACCCAAAACCTAGCCCTAATCATATCCATAACCCTAGCCCTGAACTGATTTCTAACTCTATCCATTGCCATAACCATAACACTAACCCTTTTGTTAATTCAAGCCCTAACTTTAAACATTAACCTATCCCAAACCCTAACCCAGAACTTGACCCTAATAATACCCCTAGCTCTAAACCTAATGCTAACCCTAAACTTAACCCTTACACTATACATACCCATAATCCATATCCTAAAAATATCTTTAACCATAATTCTGGACCTGAAATTAGCCCTAGCACTAATCCTAGCTCTAACCCTAAAAAAATCCCTAGCCCTCATCCTAGCCCTAAACCTATGCTTAATCATAACCCTAACCCTAACCAGTGCCCTAAACCTAATTTTGACCCTCACCCTGCCTCTAAACCTAGCTATAAAGCCATCCATTACCACAAACTTTACCTGAATGCAAAACCTAATCTCTAAATGCTAACTCTAAACTCTAACCCTAACCCTAACCCTAACCCTAACTCTAGGCTTAAATTAAACACTAAACCTAGCCCTAAGCCTAACCCTAATTTAGCCCTATCTCTAACCCTAAACCTAACCCTAACCCTAGCCCTAAGACTAACTCTTGCCCTAGCCATATCCCTAGGTCTAACCCTATCCCTTACCATAACCCTAAACCTAGCCATAACCCTTGCCCTATCCTTAGTTCTAGCCCTCACCCTAGGTCTAACCCTAATTCCAAATTTAACCCTAACACTAAACTAAGCCTAACACTAACACCAGCCCTAACCCTAACCATAGGACTAAAACAAAACCGAGAGTTAGCCCTAACTCTAAACCTTAACTTAAACCAAACCCTAACACTACTACTAGACCTAACCCTAGCCCTAGTTCGAGTCCTAACACAAACCTTAAACCAAACCTGATACTGACTCATATCCTAACACTCACCCTAACTCTACACACCGCCCTCACCTTAAACTGAACCCTAACAGTAACTCTAGCCCTAACTCGAGTTCTAATTCTAACCCTAAATCTAAGCCTGATCCTGACTCCTATTCTAACATGAACCCTAGCTAATAATATCACCCTAACCTTAAACCTAACCCTAACACTAAACCTAGCCCATACCCTAACACTAAAACCAACCCTAATGGTAACCCTAGTTCTTACATTAGCCATTGCCCTAACCCTACCCCTAACCCTAACACAAAACCTAGGCCTAATCCGAGTCCTAAAACTAGCTTTAACCCTAACTCTAACCATAACCAAGCTCTAAACCAATCACTTACTTAAGCAAAACCTTAAACCTAAGAATAACCCTAGACCTATCACTAATCCTTAGGCTAACCAAAACACTAACCTTCTTAATAGCCCTTACCCTTGCCCTCATTCTAGATCTAACCCTATCTAAAACCCTAACACTAACCCTGATCCTTCTACTGAACTTACCATTAAACTTAGGTCTAATCCTAACCATAACCCTAAACTGTAACCTACTGTAATCCTATCCCTAGACCTAATCCTGAACCTAACACTGAGCCTAGCCCTAATCATAGCTCAAAACCAAAGCCTTACACAAAAAATAACCTTAACCTAACCCTAGTTCTAACCCTCACCCTAACCCTAAATCAAGACCTAATTCTAACCATAACCCTTGCCCTAAACTTAAGTCTAACTGTATCATTAACCTAAACATAACTCTTATCCAAATGTTATCCCTAGGCCTAACCCTAAACGTATCACTATCCCCAAACTTATCAATTAACCTAAACCTACCCTGAACCCTAGACCTAATACAATCATTCCCCTAACCCTAACTCTAATGATAATTAGAGCCCTAACCCTAAACTCAAACCTAAACCTAACCCTGACACTGACACTGACCCTAATAATTCCCCTAACTGTAAACCCAACCCTTACACTAGACCTAGCCATAAAACTAACCCCAAATCTATCCCTAAGCATAAACCTAGACCTGATATTAGTTCTAGCCATGATACTAGCCCTAACTATAACACAAATCCTAGCTCTTATCCTAGCCCTAAACATAGCCTTAATTATAACCCTAACCATAAACCTAGGCCTAACTCTAACA
The DNA here is from genome assembly GCF_021218885.2 of Marmota monax. Taxonomy (NCBI): domain Eukaryota; kingdom Metazoa; phylum Chordata; class Mammalia; order Rodentia; family Sciuridae; genus Marmota; species Marmota monax. Next base: position 24,199 of record NW_026692229.1, read on the forward strand.
CTACCTCTAGCCAAAATCTTAGATCTAATTTAGCCCCATCCCTAACCTTAACCCTAACCCTAGCCCAAAGACTGACTCTAACCATCACCTTAGTCCTCACCTTAGTTCTAACCCTATACTTTACTGGATCCCTAATCCTAGCCCAAACCATAGGTCTAACACTAGCCCTATTCATAGCCCTAGCAGCAACCCTAGATCTAACCCTAAATCTAAATCTAACAATAAACCTTAGCCTAAACCTAAACCTCACACTAGCCCTAACCCTAAGGCTAATCCTAAAACTAGTTCTAACCCTAGCCTTAAAACAAAACCAAGCCATAGACCTAACCCTAACCCTTAATAAAAACTAAGCCATAACCCTACACTTAGCCATAACTCTATCCATAATTCGAGTTCTAAGTGAAACCCTAAAACTAACCCTGACACTGACTCTGACCTTATCACTAACCCTAGCTCTAAACATCAACTTAATCCTATAGGTAAACATAACAATAGACCTAGCCCTAACCCTAACCCTAAAATTAGCCCTAATCACAACCCAGGTATTTACATTAGCCATTACCCTAAACCTAGCCTTAACTTAACCCAAAAGTTAGCCTTCTTCCGAGCACTATCCCTAAATTTACCCCTAACCCTAACCCTATCACTAATCATAACTATAACCCTAGCTGTAACCCTAGATTTAACCCTAACCCTTACCCTAAGCCTAACCCTATCAATAATCATAACAATAACCCTAGCTGTACCCCTATCTCTAACCCTATCCATTACCCTAACCATAACCCTATCCCTAATGCTAAACCTGGGCCTAAACTTAACCATATCACTAATCCTAACCCTATCCATTACCCTAAACCTAACCTGAAACCTAAACCTAACACTATCTTTACCCTAATCCTAACTCTAATGCTAATTCGAGCCCTAAAATTAAACATTAACCTATCCAAAACACTACATGACCATGACCCTAAGAATACCCTTAGCTCTAAACCTGAAACTAACCCTAAACCTAACACTTACAGTAGACGTAGCCATAAACCTAAACCTAAAACTATTTTTAACCATAACACTAGACCTGATATTAGCTCTAGCCATAATCCTAGCACTAAACCGAGGCTTAATCCTAGCCTGAACCATAACCCGAGCCCTAACCATAGTTCTATTCCTCATCCTAGCCCTAAACCTACATATAACCTCATCCTATACCCCAAATCTAACCATAACCCTAAACATAACCCTAACCCTCACCCTAAACCTAGGCCTAACACAAACCCTAGTGCTAATCCTAGCCTTTATTTAATCCTAACATAACCCTAAACATAGCCATATAACTAACTCTAACTCTTGCCCTAGCCCTAGCCCTAGTTCTATCCTTAACCTTAATCCTAACCCTAGATCTAAGCCTAAGTCTAAATCTAAACCTAACTGTAAATTTAACTCTAAAATAAGCCTAAATCAAACCCTAACACTATCCCTAACCATAATGCTAATCCTAAAACGTGCCCTAGCCCTAGCCCTAGCCATAAAACACAACCAAGCCAACCTTAACCTAAATCAAACCCTAACCATACAAGTAACCCTAAACTAACTCTAAAACTAACTCTGACACTGACACTGACCCTAACACTAATCCTAGCTCTAAACACCACCCTAACCTAAAATTAACCTTAACAATATATCTAGTCTTAACCTAACCCTAAAACTAGTCTTAATCATAACCCTAGTTCATACATTAGTCATTGTCCTAACCGTAGCCCTAACCCTAACAAATTTGACAAATAATCCGAGCCCTAACCTTAGCTTTAACCATAATACTAGGCCTAACCCTAACCCTAACACTAACTCTAACCCTAACTCTAACCCTATTTGTTACACTAAGCCAAACCCTAACCCAAATGCTAACCCTAATCTTAATTCTAATCCTTAGCCTAACTTAAACTCTAACCATAATACTAGTCTTAACCCTAAGCTCATTCTACCTCTAAACCTATCCCTGACACTCATCTAACCCTAACAGTAACCCAAGGTCTAAACCTGACCCTAACCCTAAACCAAACCCTAACACTAGCCCTACTGGTAAACCTATACCTATACATAAGCCTAACACTAGACCTAGACTCAAAGCTAATCCTAAATATAGCTATAACTCTAGCCCTAGACCTAAACAAAAACCTAGCACTAGCACTAACAATAACCCTTAACCTAAACCGAACACTTACTCTACCCCTAGACCTAAACCTAGTCCTAATTCTGGCTGTAACCCTAACCCTAACCCTATCCCAAAAACTGACCCTAATTCTAACACTGAACATAGCTTTAAACATGACACTAACTCACAACCTAGACCTTTCACTAGACCTAGCCATAACCCTAACCCTAAAACTAGCCCTAAACATAACCCTAGCTCTTACTTTAAGTATAGTCCTAACCCTAGCCCTAAGCATAATATAAAACCTAGCCCTAAACCTAGGCCTAAACATAGCTCTAAGCATAACCCTTAGCCAAACCCTAGCCCTAAACCTAGCCCTAACCTAAGCCTCACCTTAGACCTAACCCTAGCTCAAAGCCTAACCTTTACACTAAACATAACCCTAGCTCTATCCTAAACCCTATCCGAAACCCTAGCCCTAAACCTAAAAATGAACCTAGTCTGAACTTTAGCTCTAAACATATCCATTACCCTAACCCTAACCCTAATTAAAACCCCATCCCTAACACTAAACCTAATTCTAACCATAAATGTAAACATAGACCTAAACCTAAACCTAACCCTTGCCTAAACCTAACCCTTGCTCAAACAGTAACCCTTACCCTAACTTAACTATAACCCTAACCATAAACTTAACACTTACCATAACCCTAAAACTCACCATAAATCACACCCTAACACTATCCCTAAACCTAGTTCTAATCCTAGAGTTAATCCAAACCATAACCTAGGCCTAACCCTAGCTCTACACCTCTCCATTACAGTAAACATAACCCTAACCCTAATGGTAACCCTAACCCGATTGCTAAACCTAACTCATCCTGTACCCTAAACCTTAACTGAAACCTAAACTAAACCTTATCCATTACCCTAATCCTAAACCTAACCCTAATGCTAATTTGAGCCTTAACCCTAAACCTTTAGCTAAACCAAATGTTAACTCTGACCCTGATCCTGACCCTAATAATAATGCTAGCCCTAAAGATGACCTTTAACCTAAACCTGACTCTTACATTAGAACTAACCATAACCTAACCCTAAAACTATTTTTAACATTAACCCTAGACCTGATATTAGCCCTAGACCTGGTCCTAGCCATAACCCTAACAGAAAGTCTAACACTTAACCTAGCACTAAACCTAGACTTAATCCTTAACTGAAACATAACCCTAGGCCTAATCCTAATTCTAAAGCTCACCCTATACCTAAAGCTAGCTATAACCCCACCCATTTCCCTAAACTTTACCTTAACACCAATGCTAACCCTAACTCTAGCCCAACCCCTTAGTCTAACCCTAACACTAACCCTAGCCTTAATTCAAGCCCTAATGTAGCCCTAACCCCAAGACTATCCCTAGACCTAATCCTAAACCCTAATTTAGCTCTAAACCTAACCCTAACTGTAGCCCTAATCCTAGCCCTAACTCTAACACTAACTCTAGTCTTAATCCTAGCCCCAATTTAGCCCTAACACTAGCCCTAACCCTAGCTCTAATCCTAGCCCTAATTTAGCCCTAACCCTAAACCTAAGACTACTACTATGAATAACTCTAATTCTCACCCTAGCCGAACCCTAGTTCTAACCATATTCATTGCATAACCCTAACCCTCACCCTGACCCTAGCCCTAGCCCTACCCTAACCCTAGATCTAACACTAACTCTAAAAGTAACCCTCACCCTAAGCCTGAACCTCAACCTAACTCTAGCCCTAACCCTGATACTAATCCATTATCTAGACGTAAATGTAGCCCTAGCCCTAAAACAAAACCAATGTATATCCCTAAACCTTAACCTAAACCAAACCCTAACCGTACAACTACTACTAACTTTAGCCATAATTGCAGTTCTAACCCTACACAAAAACTAATCCTGAATCTGACACTAACCCTAACAATAACCTTGCTCTATACATCACCCTAACCCTAAACCTGTCTGTAACACTAGACCAAGCCCTAACCCTAACCCTAAGCTAGCACTAATTGCAACACTAGTTCATACATTACCATAGTCCTAATCCTAGCCCTAACCAAACCCAAAACCAAGCCCTAATCTGAGCCTTAAACCTAGCTTTAAACGTAACCCTAAACCTCACTCTAACCCAGAACATAGTCCTAAACTTTACCCTAACCCTAGCCAGAATTCTAACTATAACCCTTGCCCTATCACTAGCTCTAAACTTATCCATTACCCTAATCATAACCATAACCTAGGCCTAAACCATAACCCTAGGCCTAACCCTAAACTTATCCCTAAACCTAACCAATTTCATTAACCTAAACCTAACCTGAACCCTAAACCTAACCCTAACATTACCCTAACTCTAACCCTAATGCTAATTCAAGCCTTAAATCTAAACCTTAACACAACCCAAACCTTAACTCTGCCCCTTCCCATGATAAAATACCTAGCTCTAACCCTGAACCTACCACTAAACCTAATCCTTATACTAGACCTAGCCATAAACCTAACACTAAAACTATCACTAGCAAAAATCCTAGACCTGACATTTGCCCTTGCCATAATTCTAGCCCTAAACTTAACACTAAATAAACCAATAACCCTAACACTTACCCTAGCCCTAATCCTATCCATAACCCTAGCCCTAAATTTAGCCTAGCCCTATCAATTACCCAAAACATAATCCTAATTATAATGCTAACCCTAGGCCTAAATCTAACCTTATCCCTAACCATACCCTATCCATTATGCTAAATCTAACCTGAACCCTAAACCAAACACTATCCTTACCCTAAACCAAACCCTAATGCTAATTCGAGCCCTAACCCTAATCCCTAAGCTAAACAAAACCCTAAACCTGAAGCTGACCCTAATAATACCCCTAGTTCTAAATTTGACCCCATACATGAAACCTAATACTTACACTAAACATAGCCATAAACCTAACCCTAATCTTTAGCCTAAGCCAAACTGTCACCCTAATACTAGTCCTAACCCTAACCCTCAATCTAGCACTAACCATAACTCAAACCCTAAATATAACCCTGACACTTATTCTTACCCTAACAGTAACTGTATGTCTAAACCTGAACCTAACCATAAACCAAACCCTAACACTAGCACTAGCAATAAACCTATACCTAAACCTAAGCCTAACACTAGCCCTAGACCTAAACCTAATCCTGACTCTAGCCATCTCTCTAGCTCTAGACCTAAACAATAACCTAGCCCTAGCCCTAATGATAAACCTTAACCTAACACAAACACTAATCCTACCCCTAGACCTAACTCTAGTGATAATTCTGGGTTTAACACTAACCCTAACTATAACCCAAACACTGACCCTGACCCTAACACTAACCCTGGCTCTAAACATCACGAAAATTGTAACCCTAATCCTAACACTTGATCTAGCCGTAACACTTACCCAAAAAGTAGCCCTAATCATAACCCTGATTTATACATTAGTTTTAGGCCTAACACTAGCTCCAACCTAACCCAAAACCTAGCCCTAAGCCGAGCGCTAACCCTAGTTTTAACCATAACCCTAAACCTACCCCTAATCCATACCCTAACCCTAAATCTAACCCTGAGCTATTACCCTATCCATTACCTTAAGCTAAACCCTAAACCTAATGCTAACACTTGTCCTAACCCTAATTCTAGCCTAACCCAACTCCTAACCCTATTACTAGGCCTAACCCTAACCTTCGTTCCAGCTCTAAACCTAACCAAAACCCAAACCCTATCCCTGATACTTATTCTGAACCTAATACTAACAGCAGGTATAAACCTGATCCCTAACCCAAAACCGAACCCTAACATTAGCCCTACAGGTAATCATATACTTAAACCTATACCTAACACTAGCCCTAGACTTAAACCTAATCCTAAAACTAGCCATATCTCTAGCCCTAGACCCGAACAACAACCTAGCCCTAGCCCTAACAATAACCCTTAACCTAACCCAAACACTAACTCTACCCCTAGACCTAAACCTATACCTAATTATGGCACTAAACCCAACACTAACTCTAACCTGAACACTGGCCCTGACCCTAACATAATCCTGGCTCCAAAGCTCACTCTAAACCAAACCTAATCCTAACACTAGACCTAGCCATAACCCTAACCCTAAAACTAGCCCTAATCAAAACCCTAGCTCTTACATTACCCATGGCCCTAACCTTAGGCCTAAACTAGCACAAAACCTAGCTGTAATTTTAGGCTTGAACATAGCCCTAAGTGTAACCCTAAACCCAACCCTAGCCCTAACCCTAACCCTAAGCCTCGCTTTAGACCTAACCCTAGCTCAAAGCCTAACATTTACCTGTAACATAACCCTAGCCATATGCCAAACCCAAACCTAACACAGGCTCTAATCCTAACATTAACCACAGCCCTAACCATAGATCTAATTATATCAACTACCCTAACCCTAACCCTAATCATAACCATAAGCCTAGCCCTAAACCTAGCTTTAATTCTATCCACTACACTAACCACAACCCTAACCCTAATGCTAATCCTAGGCTTTACTCTAACCCTATCACAATCCCTAAACCTATCCATTGCCCTAAAACTAACCTGAACACTAATCCTAATCCTATTCATTACCCTAACCCTAACTCTAATCCTAATGCTAATTCGATCCCTCAACATAAACATTAACCGAAACCAAACCTTAAGCCAAATACTGAACCTAATAATCACATAGCTTTAAACTTGACCCTTACCCTAAATCTAATCCTTACACTAGACCTAACCATGAACATAAACCAAAACCTATCTGTAATGTAACTTTAAACCTGACAATAGCCCTAGCCCTAATCCTAGCCCTAACCCAAACACAAACACTATCTTATCCTAGAATAAAACTTAGCCTTAATCATAACCCTAACCCTAATTCTAACACTTTCCCTAGCCCTAAACCTAGTTATAACCCCATTGCTTACCCTAAACCTAACTCAGACCTTAACATTAACATTAAACCTAGCCCTAACCTTAACCCTAGGACTAATCCTAATATGAAACCTGGCCCTAATCCTAAACCTAACCCTAATCCTAGCTTTAAGACTAACTACAACTCTCGCCCTAGCCCTAGCCCTAATTCTCTCTATCACTTACCATAATCTTATTCCTAGCCAGAGCCTACATTAACCCTAGCCCTAACCTTACATTTTGCCCTAACCGTAGATCTAAACCTAACTCTAAATCTAACCCTAATTCTAAAATTAACCTAACCCTAACACTAGCCCTAACCCTAAAGCTAATCCTAAAACTAGCTCTAACCATAGGCTTAGACCTAAAACCAAACTGAGCCATAATAATAACCCTAAACTTTTATCTAAACCAAACCCTAACCTTATATCTAGCCCTAAGCCTAGCCCTAATTTAAGTACTAATCTTAACCCTAAATCTACCCCTAAACCTGTCTCTGATCTTAACACTAACCCTACCTCTAAACATCACCCTAAACCTAGACCTTAACTAACACTTGACTTGGTCCTAACCCTAATTGTAAAACTAGTTCTAATCATAAACTTAGATCATACATTAGCCATAACCTTAAACCTAATGCTAACGCATCCCTAGCCCAAATCTGATACCTAACCCTAGCTTTCACCCTAACCCTAACCCTAACACTATCCCTAACCCTAACCCGAACCCTAGCTCTAACCCTAGCTCTAACCTTATACTTTACCCTGGTCAAACCCCAACCCTAATGCTAACCCTAGTTCTAAAACCAGTCCTTAGTCTAAGCCAAAACCTAACCCTATTACTAGTCCTAACCCTAGCCCTTATTCTTGTTATAACCATAACCCAAATTCTAACCCTAACCCTGACCCTTATTCTGACCCTGAACCTAAACCAAACCCTAACACTAGCCCTACCCATAACCCTATATCTAAACGTAACCCTAATTCTAGACCTAGATTAAACCTAATCATAAATCTAGATATATCTTTAACCAACACCTAAACAAAAAAATAGCCCTAGCTCAAATGATAACCCTTAACCTAAGCCAAACACTAACTTTACCTATAGATCTCACCAATCCTAATTCTGGCTCTAGCCCTAACCCTAACCCTAATCCAAACACAGACCCTGACACTAACTCTAAACCTAGCTATATAACTGACCCTAACCGAAACTTAAACCTAACACTAGACCTAGCCATAACTGTAAACATAACCCTTACATTACCATAGCACTAAAACTAGCTCTAAACCTAACACAAAACCTAGCCATAATCCTAGGCCTAAATCTAGCCCAAAGCATAACCCTAACCCTAACCTAACCTTATCCCTTACCGTAAACCTAACACTCATGCTAACCCTAAACCTTGCCTTAGACCTAACCCTAGATAAAACCCAAAACTGAACCCTAAACATAAGCCTAGCCCTATCCATAAACCTAATCCTAATCCTAGCATTAATCTTAATGTTAACACTAGCCCTAATACTATCTCTAAATTTATCCTTTACCCTAAACCGAACCTTAACCTTAATGATAACCCTAGCTCTAATACTAATTGTAAACCTAATCCTAGACCTAACCCTAATCCTAACCCTCATCGTAGTCTTAACCCTAGATAAAACCCTAATCCTTACTCTAACACTAACCCTAGCCCAAACTCTAGCACTAACCCTAAACCTAAAACTACCCCTTACCCTAACCTGACATCTAACCCTATCCATTAACCTAACTCAAATGATAATCTTAGTCCTAATGTTAACTCTAACCCTAAACCTAAAACTACCCTTAAAACTAACACAACATCTAACCCTATCCATTAACCTAACTCTAAAGATAACCTTTGCCCTAACCCTAAAACTAACCCTAACCTTAACTATAAATCTAACCCTAGACATAATCCTAAACCTAATCTTCACCCTAGCACTATCCCTAGCACAAAACCTAACCTGTACCCTAAACCTAACCCAAACCCTAACCCTAGGCCTAGCCCTACCCCTAATGCTGTTCATTACCCTAACAATAACCCTAACCCAAATGCTAACCCTAGGCCTAACCCTAACCGTATCACTAACCCTAACCCTACCAATTACCCTAATCTTATCCTGAATCCTAAATCTAAACCTATCCATAAACCTAACCCTAATTCTAACCCTAATGCTAATTTGAGCCCTAACCCTAATAATTAACCTAACACAAACCCAAAACCTGACCCTTACCCTAAAACACACATTATTCTTTACCTGGGCCTTACCCTAAACCTAACATTAGACCTAGCCATGAACCAAACCCTATAACTATCCCTAGCCGTAACCCTAAACCTGACATTATCCCTATCCCTAAAACTTGCCCTAACCCTAACACAAACCCTAGCCCTCATCCTAACCCAAAATCTAGCCTTAATTCTAACACAAACCTAACCCTAGACCTTAACCTAATTCTAATCATCACCCTAGCCCTACACCTAGCTATAACCCCATCCCTTCCCCTAAACCTAATCCTAAACCTAATTTTAAACATAGCCCTAACACTAAAGGCTAACTCCAATCCTAGACATATGCCTAGCCCTAATTTAGTCCTATACTTAACACTAACCCTAGCCTTAAGACTAACTCTAACTATCGCCTTAGCTCTATTCCTAGTTCTAAACCTATCACTTACCATAACCCGAACACTAGACCTAACCTTAGCCCTAACCCTTGAATTAACCATAACTCTATATGTACCACTAAGCCTAAACTCACCCTATCACTCGCAATAACACTAAGATTAATTGTAAAACTACCCTTAACTTTATCCTTAGCCCTAAAACAAAGGAGCCATAACACTAACCCTAACCATTAACCTAAACCAAAACTTAACCCTACATCTAGCCCTAAGCCTACCCCTATTTTGAGTCCTATCCCCAACCCTAAAACTAACCCTGACCCTGACTCTGAACCTACACTAACCCTAGCTCAAAACATCACCGTGAACTTAAACCTAACAATAAAACTAGGCTTAGGCCTAACCGTAACCCTAAAATTACCCCTAATCATAACTCTATTTCTAACATTAGCTGTATCCCTTATACTAGCACTAATGTTACCCCAAATTTAGTCCTAATGTGAGCCCCAACCCTAGCTTTAACCCTAACTCTAAACCTAAACCAAGTCCTAACCCTTACCCTAAACCTAACCCTAACTTTAATCCTTGTACTATCCCTAAACCTAACACTAACCCCAACACTAACACTAACCATAACCCTAGCCCTAACCCTAGCTCTAACCTTATCCATTACCCTAACCCTAACCCTAATCCTAACCCTAATGCTAACCCTTGGCCTAACCCTAACACATCCGCTAACCCAAACCTATGCATTACCCTAAACATAACCCTAACCTTAAACCTAACCAAACACTAAACCTAGACATAACACTAACCCTACAACTGGCCCTAATTGTAACC
>NW_026692230.1:0-75844 GCF_021218885.2 Marmota monax
TGCACATGGTTGATCCCCAGTCTTTTTTTTAAGAGAGAGAGAGAGAGAGAGAGAGAGAGAGAGAGAGAGAGAGAGAGAGAGAGAATTTTTTAATATTTATTTTTCAGTTTTTGAGGACACAACATCTTTATTTATGTGGTGCTGAGAATCGAACCCAGCATCCTGCGCATGCCAGGCGAGCACATTACCACTTGAGCCACATCCCTAGCCCCCCCCCAGTCTTTTATCTACAGAAAAAAAGAGCAGCCAAGACCCTGTCTTTCTGACATCAATTGTTTCTGTGTTGGATCCAGTTTAATGTCACTCAAACAGTTGGCCTACTAGGCTCTGTTTGGAGGAACTGCCTGAGCCCTTTCCAATCTGTCTCTTAGGTGAGAACTGTCCAGTCCTCATACAGCCAGTGATGAGGGGTGGGCTTCCACCATCTTCTGTTTCTCCTGTTTCTGGAGCCTGCCATTTTTTGAAACCATTTCTATGCTTCCAGTCCTAGATCAGGAGCCCCAGGTTTCTGCACTGCACAGCAGATGAAAGAAACTATCAAGAAAAATGAAGTAAGCACACTGGAAGCCAGGAAATGGTAAGGGTGTGTTCACATTCTGAGACTGGGTAGTGAGGCTATATGGAGCCAGTGGGACTGGCAATGGTGGGAACTGGAATTGGTGGCCAGGTGCTCCTCAGAGTTCTCTCCAGTGTCTGGTGGCCAGAAGGACTCTCTGTGGCAACTCAGTCTTCAGTTGGCTCTGACTAGTCTATGGAGCTCATATCAGCATTGGAGTCCCCTGGCATTCTTTCTCATCACTGTATGGTGTTTTCAGGGTCTTCCTGAATTCCTACATGGGAATCTCTGTGCCACTTGTGATGTGCCACTAGCCTGGCCTGACCCCAGATTGTGTGGTGAAGACAGAAAGAGTCATCAAGATAGGAGACCTACTCCATTGCCTGTGTTTCTTCAGGAAAGAAGCTGTGATTTTAAGAACCCATGGTTTTGCTCCTCCTGAGTTTTTTTGTTTGTTTGATTTGGGGTTTCTTTGTTTGTTTGTTTGTTTTTGTTTTTATACATATGACTGTTTGTTTGTGACCAGTAATTAATCCCAGAAATGTTTATCTACTGACACCCAACCCCAGCCCATTTTTATATTTTTATTTAGAGACAAGGTCACACTGGGTGGCTTAGGGCCCCAGTAAGTTGTAAGGCTGGCTTTGAACTCACCATTCTCATGCCACCTGAATTCTCTATATCTAGGGTGAGCAGTATTTAAAGTCCAGAACAGCTGTCTGATATCCAGAATTCTGGTTTAGCTATTCATAGGTCAGAGAATAAATCTCTAAATTTTCAGCTCTCACTTCACATTCCCAAAGCCAGAGTTCCCTGCTCACCTGGATTGAGGATAAATTGAGTCAATAATAATAATTGAAGTTCTGTCACTTATTTCCCTTCTGCTTCCTATATTGATTATTGTCTCTTTAGCCAATTATGAATAATATCTTCACCTGGTGTCATTGTACAAGTTAAGTTATTCTAATTTTTTTTAATTTTTATTGTTGGTTGTTCAAAACATTACATAGTTCTTGATATATCATATTTCTCACTTTGATTCAAGTGGGTTATTATTATTATGGTTTACTTCTCCAACACCTCATGAGTGAACTGTCTTTCTTACTCTACATAGTTACCAATTAAAGAGCAAAATTTAAAAATAAATAAATAAATAAATAAATAAATAAATAAATTGAATGGATAGTAAAATGATCAAGCAGATAATGGAGAGCTGCCAACCACACCTGGAGGCTCATGGATAGATATGTTAATGAGCATCGTTAAGGCCTATTTCAAATGTAAAAAAACCTTGAGGCTCACTTGTGGGAATACCTTCAACCAAATCATTTGTCCCAGGGATGAGCCTAGGTGGAAGTTACAGGAAGAAGTATGAGAAACAGAAAAAAACAGATGTAAACCCAGGTGGTAGCCAGGATGCTTTTTTCAATATCTCTTCTAAGTAGATTTTGCCTCATGCTCTTCTCAAAACCATACCTATTTTCCAAAGCTGCCACACCAAAATGGGTGTTTCAGCAATTATGTCCTCTCTCACATCATGGAGTTCTATTTTATCCTGCTTAAATAAATCATATTCTTTTTACTCTTGTTTTCACTGAGTGTCCATAGATTTTATTCTTCAAAATTTGTGAGTCAGGATCCCAGAGAAGACTGGTTATATGGGGAATTAAGTTTCATCTCAAAACTCCAGTTTCAAAATGATTGATTATTTGTTCCCATGTTTAATTTTGAAGGAGTGCCTTATTTGTAGTTTTTATCTCCAAAAACTGGACGCCAGTTTTAAAAGATTTCGCTTTACCCTTGCGAGTCTTTCACGTAAGAATAAAAAAAGGAAAAATTAGGAAATCAGGTGACATTAAAAAATAATGACTCTCTTCTAAGTAAAATAGTATAGTTAAGGTGTCCCAATTAAAGATTTTTTCCCCTCTATGTGAGACCACTTTATTATAATGACCTGTAGAATCATTCTGAACATTCCAGCAAACATTTATGTGGTGATGTAAAGAAAAATAATAATGGGACTAGACTTGTTGTAAACTACAGGAAAATTTAATCACAAGGGCTAGAGTACACAGGGAATTTGAAGGTCAGAAGCCATGTGAATAACGTGGAGTTAGACCAGGACAAAAGAAAAGAGCAGTGACTCCAATTAAAGTCAAATTAAAGCAAGCTTATTATTTCCACTGGCCGGGCTGCCTCTCCCACCCAAAACCGTGGGAACAAGAGCCTCACAGCTTTCCTGCAGCCCAGCTTTATAGCCCAGAAAGTTCCACGAAGGGGGGTTACAGATAACAGAACTCTGAGGAGCAGAACACAAAAGGTAGTTTACATTTTTTGCTGGCCCCGACATCAGAATTTATGAAGGTCATTAGAGCCTCAGAGAGGGTCGTTATCTGGCCAGGGAAGGCCAAGATTTGTGAGGGTCACTAAAGTTTCAGAGAAGGCTGCTATCCTGTCAGCGAGCCAGACATGGGTGAGTTCAAGGCACAGGCAGGCATTCCAAGCAGGTTCAGAATTTGCAGTAATCTATTGTAAAGCTGAAATTAGCTTTTCATGGCTTTGTGGCAAGATGGCTCCCAATTTTGAGAGAAAATCAGGTTGGGAGGGGAACCGGCCAGGGGGTCTCCTTGTTGACAGACTGCCAAGTCCTCTTCCTGGAGGGACCGGGCTTGGGGGCTCCTCTCAATTCAGGCTGCTTGGGTGGCTGGTCACACATCACCTCCCAGGTCCATGGGATATGGTCACACACCTCCAGTGATAGGAGACAGAGGCCCATCTTACAGATGGGGAAACTGAGGCTCAAGAACAGAAAGGAGCCTGGCTTGGTGGCAAATACCTGTCATCCCAGCATTTTGGGAGGCTTAGGGGGGAGGATTGAAAGTTGGAGGCGAGCCTCAGCAACTTATAGAGGCCCTGAGCAACTCAGTGAGACCCTGTCTCTAAATAAAATCCAAAATAGGGCTGGGGATGGGGCTCAGGGGTTAAGCACCCCTGGGTTCCATCCCTGGTACAAAAAATATCTTAAAAAGGTACCTCCATAACCAGAAGCTTCTTTTCTCCAGTGTCATTTCTGTGATGTTCTCCACCATCAAGCGTCACAAGGCCTGACCCTAGAGTCACTTGCTCCAGGGCCTCCCTGTCCTGGAGGCAGCCTCCTGCAGTTGCCCCTCCAAACCTGAGTGAGTTTTCTGGCACCTGATCACACTCTGCCCACCACCGTCATCCTTCCCAAGTAGGGTGTCTTCCACTGTCCCTAGGAGACTGCAATCGAGTTTCCTGGGCAGCACTTTCTCCAGGCACTGCACAGCGGGTGACTTTGCTTTGCTTTGTTTTGGGTGACAGTGTGGGAGTAGCCCCATGTCCCCACTGCAGCCTTGAGTCTCAATTCCTGCAGAATATTCCATCAGGAAGCCACAGGAAAGACAAATGGACTCAGGTAGTCATATTTAATCCTGTTGCAGCCTATTTTTCTTCTCCCTGGGTTTCGACCTTGAGAACAGAACATATCAAATGTTCAATCAAAGAATATTTTTGGAGTCCTGCTAGGAATCAAAAAGAATGCACAGCCTCTGTGGTGGAGGCCCCCACTTGGCTGGAAGGTCAGGACCAAAGTCGGAAGCTATGGGCCCAACTTGGGGCAAAGCTGTGATCATTTAAAATTAGTTGTTTTTCAGCTTTTTCCCCAGCAGCTTCTTGGTCTGCCATCCTCATCTCCTGGGTTTCCCAAGATCACTCCATGCAGGTTGGAGGAGGATCTGGGCAGGTGTTCCCCGGAAACAGCCCATAATTGAAGCCCTGATGAATGGAGTCTCCACCAGGTTGGGCCTGAGGCTTTCTTGCCTTAGAGCTTGATGCCATATTTCTCTTGACCTTGAGGATTTGGGGGAATTGAACCCACAGGCCCTCAACCCCTGACCCCCCATCCCCAGCCCTATTTTTTTATTTTATTTAGAGACACAGTCTCACTACGTGGCTGAGGCCGGCCTCCACCTTGCAATCCTCCTGCCTCAGCCTCACAAGCGGATGGAATGACAAATGGGGGCCACCCTGCCCACATTTTCTGATTCCAGAAGCCACGGCCTTGCCTGGCCTGAGCCGCACCTGCACTGGAAGAAAACTGGCACTGGCGAGGAACAGTTTATACACATACAGGAAATCGAATGGTTGAAAATAGAGATTTCTGCTTCCATTCTCCCCTGGATTATTTGACTTTTTGTTTTGGTTAATTAGGTCTTTTATTTTCTTGTGCTGTGCGATTAGGCTCCTGCCACTTTGAAGTGGCCCTGGTTGGGCGGGTAGGGAGGACTCCAGGAATGGGGGGATCCTCTCTTGGCAGAAGGAAAAACCGCTAGGCTGTGGGGACAATTGACTTTCTCTTCCCAATATCTCTGGTGTTGAGATATCCCTTTTCCAGTCTGGGGCCTCCAGGAAGAGTCAAATTTTTTCCTTTGTCTCTAACCTACTTTCTGAGGATATTGATTTGGTGGCGTGCACAGGTGATACCTAAAGATAAACCTGACTTTTTCTTCTTTTGAAAATTACTTCTTGGAGTTGGTTAGCGTTTCCCCAGCTTGGCCTGTGGAGCCTGCCTTGCCTGGCCTTGGGGACCGCAGATTTGATTTTTTTTTTTTTTTGGTCCCAGGGATTGAACCCAGGAACCCTTAACCCCTGATCCCAGTCCCCAGCCCTTTTTATTGTTTATTTAGAGACAGGGTCTCGCTGAGTTGCTTAGGGCTTTGCTGAGTTGCTGAGGCTGGCCTCCACCTTTCGATCCTCCTGCCTCAGCCTCCAAAACTGCTGGATTACAGGCGTGTAGCACTGTGCCTGGCTTTGGCCTAGGCATTTGACCTCCTCCATGTGTCCTCCTGGACCAGCCCACTCACACCTATAACTGGTCCCCAGGGCTCCCCAGATGTTGGGATTACACCCTTCACCCCAGTGCCCAGCCCGCTGGCCCCATTTCCCATGGAATTACTCCCCAAGCCCTCAGGGAGCCTGGTCAGCCAGCTCACAGAGGTCACCAGTCTGTGGCTAGTTTCTGAACAGGTCACCCTTAGGGACAACCCAGTGTCATCATGACAGTTGTGACTGGTGGCAGGCAGTGGGGACCACAGACAGGTCAAGAGTCCTTTCCTCACAGGGCAGGTGGGGACACTCTTTGGTCACCAGGCGAGGCTCATCTATGAGGTGGTTTGAGACGGTGAACTGGTGGGTGGAGACTCTGCAGGTTTCTTACCTGAGTATTTTAGGACACGATGATTCTTATTATGGAGTTTTTAAAATTTATCATCAAATAACCGTCTCAGTCCAGTTGGGAAGATAACAGAAAAAGGAGAGTTGGGCCTGCTGGGCCCGCCTGGAACCCCAGTGGCCGGCGATGCTTACGCAGTAGGATTGTGATTTCTTTTATTTTTAAAAATTTAATCTCTTTTCTTTGTTTTATATTTGTTCTTTTTTAATTATCCATGACAGCAGCATGCATCCTGCCATGTCACAACTACATGGGGTGTCACATCACACTCCTGTGGCTGGACCTGCTGTGGGGTATCCCTGGTCATGTATTCCTATGTGAACATGGGAAAGTGACTTCTATTCATTCCCCTGTCTCTCCCAGTCCCCTCCCCTTCCCTCCTTCACTCCTCTGCATCTCATCCAGTGAACTTCTATTCTCCCCCCCCCATTGTGAGTCATTGTCCCCATATCAGAGAGGACACTCAGCCTTTGGTTTTGGGGACTGGCTTATTTCACTCAGCATGATTGTCTCCAGCTCCATCCATTTACCAGCAAATGCCATCATTTCATCCCTCTTTAAGGCTGTGTAATATTCCACTGTGTATACGGACCACAGTTTCTTTATCCATTTATCAGTTGAAGGGCACCTAGGCTGGCTCCATCGCTTAGCTGTTGTGAATTGAGCTGCTGTGCACATTGATGTGGCTGAGAATCTCGAGTTCAAAGCCAGCCCCAGCAACTTAACGAGATCCTCAGCAACTCAGCAAGACCCTGTCTTTAAATAAAATAGAAAAAGGGCTGTGGTGGGGCTCAGTGCCCAGCACCCTCAGGTCTGATCCCCTGGACCAGAGAAACCAAGAGGACAAAAGTGAAAATGAGGAAGATAGAAATGACCCACAGCGTCATCTCCACAGATCTCAGTGACAAGAGCTGGCATTCTGGTGGCCTCTGCTTCCTATCAGCTGCTCTCTGAGGGCTTTCTACACACTCTGGCTGGATTCCTGTAGCAGTTCTGCGACACAGTCCCCATCTCCTTGGGACAGAAGGCAGGTGGCAGTGGCCAGGGAGGTTGTGAAAGGGCACCTGGCCCATGAGGCAGGTACATAAAGCGCCGATGTACGTGTCACTCAGGGTCACCTGTGTGGGAACCTCTTGGGGTAGAAGTGGCTTCCTGGCCACCACTCTGCATCACTGTCACAACAGAAATAAACAAGGATGTCATGTCCCTCCTGCTCTCCACAGAAGGGGGCTCGTGGCTATACCAGGGCAGCCTGGAGGAGTTTGGATGAGATGACTCCCTGAGAGAGTGACAGGTGGCAGGTCCCCACCCCCAGGGTGCACAAGGCGTCACTCTGGCTGAATCTTCTCACCCTCGCTCTGGTCGTCATCCTGGCCACAGGCCACAGGAGGAAGCACAGCACCCCAGGGAGGGGACCCTGTCCCTGTGGAGAACCAGCCAAATCTGGAGCCTCTTCCGTTTAGTGAGCACCTACTATGTCCTGGGCTGGCCATGTGCAGGCGTGATTTTCACTGCTTCCCACAGGCACATTCTACCATCCAGTTCTCTGGATGGGGACACCAGCTCCAGGCCTCCCTGCAGGGCCAGAGGAGCTGACCTTGGGTCCACTCCCACGTCAACCCACCAAACCCTAGTGGAGCCAGAGAGGCCGGTGAACGTGTCCTGTCTGAGTGCTTCAGTGCCTATGTGCAGGGATGAGGGGACAGGCCTCTCCCCTGGGCTGTGCCCTTCCTGACCCAGGTGAGCAGGTCTCAGGGAGGAAAGGATGACAAAGCCCTGAGGCCCCGGCAGCCCCCTCCCACCTTGGCTCCAGCTCCCGCCAGACCATTCCAGAAGGTTCCAGAAACAGCTGGAAACAGGACACCCCCCTCTCCCCACCTGCCTTTGTCATTGCCAGAAAAACAATCAGCTCTAGATCTTAAGTGCTCCACGGAGCGCCCAGACACCAGCTGAGACTTGAAGCAGATTTTGTTTGAGTTGCTTTAAACCCACAGATGAGGCCTCCTTCCTGGGCTGGCTTCCGGCTGGAGGGGCCTCCCCAGGCGCTGGCTCTGGGTGGGAGCTGGTTCTCGGGCATCCTCTGGGCACGTGGCCAGAGCCTGGGGTCTGGGGTCTGAGGGAATGGCTCTGGCCTGCGTCTGTCTGTCTGTTCTGTGTTGTATCAGCGCTTCCCAAATGGCCACCCGGTGCCAGGCGCCATGTTAATGGAGGGGACAGCCCTCCCCCAACTGAGGGGGTGGTCGTTGGTGATTACTTTTTGGTCCCAGGGACTGAACCCAGGGGTTCTCAACCCCTGAGCCCCGTCCCCAGCCCTTTCTATATTTTATTTAGAGACAGGGTCTCGCTGAGTTGCTTAGGGCCTTGCTAAGTGGCAGAGGCTGGCCTCCACCTTGTGTTCCTCCTGTCTCAGCCTCCCCAGCTGCTGGGATCTCCTGCCTCAGCCTCCCCATCATCCTGGCTTAGTTGATCATTTTTCTATAATTTTGAAAACATGTCTGTTGTAAGGCTTTCTGTGTTAAGCCGGGTTTTAGACATCATCCATAGAGTTCCTAATAAGGAGGGTAAGACTTCTCCCCTCCATCTCCTCCTCCGCTGTGGGGTAGGCATGGCTCCAGCTCTTCAGGACACTCAAGAGCAGGCTTCCCTGTTCTGTGCAGATGAAACCCAGAGGGTTTTAATTGAGATATGTGACTCCTGGAGGCTGGAGACTGCAGACCATCCCCACTCAGGATCAATGGGAGGGCCAGGCCTTGCTCTGAACCAAGGCAGGACCTTGCAGCCGAGTGTCACCGTCACCAGTGTGTATGCTGAGGACACAGGGGAGATTCCATAGTCTTGGTATTGACATGGAGGGACATTTCTTCCACTTTGGAGGAAATGAAGGTTGAGGGGAGTCAAGGCCCAGAGCCTGATGTCACTAGACAGCCCCCTAAAGGACGGGACATCATGGCCTATTGGGGTGGAGAGGGCCTCATAAATCGTGGTCCCTCACAGGGACGGGCATGGCCGTTCCCTGGGTGGGCCACAAGTGCTCCGCTCCCCAGAAGATTGGGAACAGTTGTCGTGAGCAGGGCCCTGAGTCAGAGCTGGTCCACGGGCCAGCGCTGGGCGCCTCTGGTCCTTCTGTCCCTTCTGAACAAAAGCTCAGAGCTGTCATTTCCCAGGGCCCATGTGTGGCCTCCTGATAACTCTATCAGGCCTCTTCCCATGCACAGGGAGAAGCGGTGACCACAGCAGGCCGACAAGGAACACAGGGGTGGCACATGGCTGCTCCGCATCGCATTCCTGAAAGCTGCATATTTTTTCTTTTTGGTGCTTGGGATTGAATTCAGGGGCCCTCGACCCCTGAGCCCCGTCCCCAGTCCTGTTTTGGGTTTTATTTAGAGACGGGGTCTCCTTGAGTTGCTCAGGGCCTCAATGTTGCTGAGGCTGGCCTCCACCTTGCACTCCTCCTGCCTCAGCCTCCCCATCCATGGCTCCTGGTTGAAGCTTCAGGGTTTGACAGTTTCTCCTCCCTCTGGAGCACAGGCTGTGGCCCCGGGGTGAGCAGAGGCTCACGGGGCTGGAGGTCCTATGTGTGGCCCGGTCTCCAGCGCTCAGGGAGGTAGGGCACAGGGGAATGCCCACCCACATGGGCCTCCACCCTCCCAGGCCGGGGGACCATGACCGCACATGCACTGTCCTGTCTCCCTGGTGGCTGTCCACCCTGCCACCCATCCCATGTGGCCCAGCGGGTGTCCAGTTCCCAGCACAAGGCCTAGGAGAGGTGGTGAATACAGTGACCATGTCCTGGCTTCTGTCCCCACACCTGGCTGGGCGTGGCTGCCTGCTGGCACAGGCTGGTTCTGTCACAGGGGACATGTGGCCCTAAAAACCTACAGGAGGGTGGGCACTGGGTTCTGTAGCTACCCTGGGTTCTGGGGAGGCCACTGCATGCCCTTGGTGGGAGGCCGAGGTGCCAGGGTGGGAAGGGGTGGGTCTAGCCTGGCACCAGGCAGAGTGGCTGGGCATGAGGCCCAACGTGTGGTGCTCCTAATCCCAAGGATGCCACCCTTCCTTTGGACGCCAAGTGAGGGGCACCTGGGTGTGTTAGTCCCCCTGGACTCCAGGCCCCGCATGGATCCCAGGCCCTCAGAGTCCAGCCGAAAAGAAGCAGCAGGTCCTGGAAGCCCCTAGTACCTGAGAATGGCTGAGGGCTATTTGCATGCCAAAGGCTCACTGTGATGATTTAATATATTTACAGTCTGTTAATCTATAATCATTTAATAGCACGTTGGTTATATTAAATTATCCAAATAAATCATGTTTTATTATTTAGAAGAATTAAGTATAATATTAATGAAATAGAATAGATTATCTAAATAAACTGAACAATTAGATACTATAAAATCTATTTTTTTTCTGAAACAATTTTCCAGTATATTAATTCATCTATATAAAACTTACCTTTCCACATAGGTAGAAATAATACTTGCAAAAAGTTCAGAAGTCTACTCAAAACATTTAAACTCATATGTGAAAACATTTCACAATATCACATCTAAGTTGCACAGAAGACCCCGTGATCACTAGGAAATCTACCACAGTCCAGTTTCTCCAACCCAAGGAGGTCCAAACTTTGGGTGAAAGGGTAAAGTTTCTAAGCTGCGAAGCCTGAGTTAAAATGTAAAGGATAAGATTAAGATTTGTTTTAAGTTCTGTGAAGTTTTTAAAGTTCTGTTAAGTTGCAATTTCCTGAAGTGAAATTAAGTTCTGTTTTCCTGGAACCTACAATTCATGTAGAAGTTAAAAACAACTCCTGGAAAAGCCACTGAAATGTATGTTGAAATCTCCCCTAACCATCTGGTTGCTCTGTAAAAACAACCCCCTCCCCAGAAACCGTGCAGTCCAGCACGTACACACCTTAGGGCCTAAACCAATCAGTTTAAATATAACCGCCTCCTTAGGAATGACCTATCACTCCAGCCTGCCCTGTTCCAGCCAATGTATGTACTAATCAAGTCTAAAAATTGTTGTTTGACTTTCCCGTGGTGTATGGTGATTTGTTAAAGGAGACTGTGATGTATGTAAAGTCCCCGCCCTCCCCCCAAAAAAGTATACTTAAGCATTGTTCAACCCCGGCTCTGGACTGCTCTCCCTTCTCGAATGGCCACGGAGCCCCAGCATGCTGGAATCTCAATAAACCCCCTCCTGCTTATTGCATAAAGTCAGTCTCTTGGTGGTTTCTTCCTCCGGTGTTAGCTGGGCCCTTACAGGGGAATAATGGGGCCCTCTTCTGCTGCTCCTCTGAAAAATAAACATATCAATTCTATCCAAATGCATACTTTCCATATGTGTTTCAATGATTTTTAATGCCTTTCTTGCTTCAGGTGTTAACATGCGGGGTGAATTTGGATCTGATGGACCTTTTAGGATCCCACACATCCAAGGTGTTGTCAGGTAAGCCACCACATTTAGTAACTTCCTGATCCCGTAAGTTTGTACCTCCTGCAAATGTCACCGTGGTGACTCTGGAGCCTCTTGCCTTTTCTTTAATACCATTTGTAACTGACTCATTCATTCCTGGGCATGTCCTCTGGTGCTCTCCAAATGGAAAGTCATAAGGTAAAGGTCATTTTCAGACAAACTCACATGAACAAACAAAATGTTCCTCATTATTTTGGTACTTGGAAAAGGAATAATCTCTTGGCTTTTTAATTTCACTCTTGATTTCTTCAACATTATAGCTGTGAAATATCCCTCTTCATGACCTGTAATAACTTCGTAACTCCTTGCTCTCTTCTTCAGAAAGCTGTAATATGGGGGAATAACTTCCTGTAGAAATATTACATCTGGGCTGTACAAAGTTAAGTAGGAACCCACCCCATGAGCCCTCTCCTGCAGACTGTTTAAATCCAACCCATCAATATTCCAGGTAAGGAGAAAGAACATGCTGCCATCTTCTTGCTGAGAACTTTCAGATGGGTGGATTTTTGAACTAGTGGAATCAGTTGTTTCTTCACTGGTTAGGTCAACACAGGCCAGCAGCAGTGACACCTTATTAAAGCCTTATTTATGTTTTATTAAAGCCTTATTTATGTTTTCACCCTTTCTACTTTGTCAGAAACACTGAACAGAGTTTTGTCTTTTCTAATCCTTGTTAGACTACTGATTTAAAGAAAAACATTAAAAAAGCCAACTCTATAGACACATTCAGAGTTTAGTTTTATAATAAAAAACTGTTTGAATGATCAGACCTTTACATTTCTGAAGATGAAATAAACATGTAATCTTTTACCTCATTTTGCTCAATTAAATTGTTCAGAAGATCAAAGTGGTAAAGACAATGTAAAATTCAACATTTTAATACTGATGTTGTAAATTGTGTTGAAAGAGAAGGAAAATGAATTGAAGAGAGTAGAAGCTGTGCTAAAAGAGAGGGAGAGCAACCTTTCTAGCAAAACAAAGCTGTTACACGAGGTACAAGATGAAAACAAATTGTTTCCATCCCAGATTGAGCAGCTTAAGGAACAAAATTACTAACAGGTATCTTCTTCCCCCCTCATGAAGAATTATTGATGAAATGCACACACTTTTACAGCTAGAGTGTGAAAAACATAAATCTGTCCTTGCAGAAACAGAAGGAATTTTACAGAAGCTTCAGAGAAGTGTGGAGCAAGAAGAAAATAAATGGGAAATTAAGGTTGATGAATCATAAAAGACTATTAAGCAGATGCAGTCAACATTTATGGCTTCAGAGAAAGAGCCGCCCTATTGCCGGACAGTAAAGGTCAAATATACAATGAATACACAGCTTAACATAACCATCATCATCTCAAAGGCTTGCTGGGGTCACCTCTCAACCACTCCCTTCTGGTAATATGCCATGCATCATCCTGACTCCGCTGTGGCCCTCAACAAGAAAGTACTGAGGGATGGTTGCATAAACCTATTTACTATGCCCTTTTTAGCTCTTCAGAAATATTTGCTCCAAGTGTTGCAAGCTTTTATGCAAATGTGCAAGAAACTCTTATGCCTAAAGTAATGCAATAGGGACTCTTCATGTCAGATTCTACCATTAATGAACATGACCTTGATAATAGAGAAGAATTAAATAGGGAAAGGATCTTGGGACTGACAATAGGTGCCTGAATGCTTGTGTTTGGCTAATTGTAACACCTGCCCCACACAATGTCTTCTAAAACACTGTGCAGAGCAAACAACAGTTAGAGGTCTGCCACTTTCCAAGCTCAGATTCATATGATGTGAGTTGATAGAATCTGAGAACCCCTCTGCCTTCAGAGGTGTCTGTGCCCTGAAAATTTATCAGTGTTACAACTTGTTTTTCTCTCTAGTAGACTCTCCTTTTACATGCAAATATTGTCTACTGGGATAACATTTTAAGTTTGAAACAGAAAAGGGGGAATTAATTTATTTGATTTTGTTCTTCCCTGATGAAGAAGGTAAAAAAAAAAAATAGCTGGTAACATTTTCTAGAACTGTATATGTTGAAAGAAATCTTCTATTTATTATTAAAGAACTTCCTGCTTCCCCAAAGGATGAGGTACTTTAAAACAAAAGAATAGATATACTGAAATCATTAAATTTAGCACTAAGAAGAATTCATAACCAAAGTCTTTGTCTAGGAAACATTAAACATGAGAATGGACAGTATCTTCAATAGCACTTTTACAAAAAGAGCAGAGGCATTCTTTATATAGGCATTTCATACACTGACCTTCGAGAAGAAGCCAAGGGCATAGTGCCAAATTGAGCTCTGTGAAGACATTTCTGAAGGGGGCAAAAGTATTATAGTCCGAGTATGTTCCATTCTGATGATCTGACTTGATACAACATAAAGCCTAGAGAATCTAGAGAGACAGATGGGTAGTATGTATAGAGGCTGCCAATTCCTCTGGAATTTTTATCAACTTAGTCATTGAATATAGCAAAATTGAGACTTCTGGTGAGTATTAAAATATTATTATTATTGTTTTGATGTTGCACATTGTTAGAAACCCCTATATTTGTAATAATAGCAAAATCAACAATGAAAATAATAATAGCTAATATTAATGACTTTCAGGCCAGGTGCTAATTTGCATGAATTATTGAAGGCTTCCAACAATCACATGAAATAGGTATTTTTCACATAGCAACCATTTTGCAAAAGATGATGAAACTAATAGAAATTGAGCAAATTGCACACGTTCACATGGATATTAGCTACAAAGCTGACATTTAAATTCAAACAACTTTCCTCCAGATCCAATAGCAATACTCTCTACGAGCTTATGTTATATTAAATTATAGGTGGGAAAGTTGTCTCTGCAATTAACTAAAATGATTTAGCTTGTATTCTTATATGACCAAACATTTGCTTCATGTCTTCACAGAAGTATACTTGGAGCTATAAATAACAAAA
Source organism: Marmota monax (assembly GCF_021218885.2). Classification (NCBI taxonomy): domain Eukaryota; kingdom Metazoa; phylum Chordata; class Mammalia; order Rodentia; family Sciuridae; genus Marmota; species Marmota monax. The sequence continues at coordinate 14,212 of NW_026692230.1, forward strand.
CTCAGCTTGGATTTATCATAATTTATCAACTACATAACTGAATTCCTAGTGCTCTTTATTATAAGTTATGGTAAATATGATATTGCCTCAGATGATTTTGATAAGGGAAATATTACTATCACCTCTTTAGACTATAAAAGAACCTAATTTTAAATATTGAAGCCAGTTTGTTTTGAGAACTGAAATGAGCTCTTTATTATAAGTTATGGTAAATATGATATTGGCTCAGATGATTTTGATAAGGGAAATATTACTATCACCTCTTTAGACTATAAGAGAACCTAATTTTAAATATTGAAGCCAGTTTGTTTTGAGAACTGAAATGAGCACAGAAACCCAATTAGTATCTGCTATACTTTTTCAATAGTTTTGCTGAATAACTAATTTTTTTTCCTATCTACAGCAGCTATTGAGAGTATCCTCACATTGATGTAGTTTAAAAGATGGCCTTAGAAACATTGTTTCCTGTTTACCTTCTTTGATATTTCCTGAGAAAAACTTCACAACAGTTTCTGAATTTGAGTTTATTTTAAGAACAAATGACCAAGAATAAAACAAAAATCCTAAAACTTTTAGATCACAAAGCAAACAATGCTGGTTTGAAATATATATGTATAATTTAACATATGAAGTTGAACTTTTTGTTGTCATATAATTATATTTTTAAGTTGATATACAAATACATACCTCCCATAAAATTTGTAAGAATGAAAAACTATTAATCTCCTCATCAGAAGTTCAAGTCCAGGCCACAGATATGAGGATACAAGGTAGAACAATGCCTGCATGTGGGAGAAGGCACCCTGGATGAGTTAGAGCACAGGTGATGGTGAAGTACTAGCCTGACTGTGCATCCACATAGGCATATTCATTTGTAAAAAAAAAAATAAATAAATAAATAAATAATAATAAACTGCTTATTTAAGGTTTGTGTACTTATATTGCAATTAAAATGATGCATCCTGTGTGTGTTGTTAGACCACGACGCAAGAAAAGACCACTGACTCCAATTAAAATCAAATTAAAGCAAGCTTATTATTTCGAATGGCAGGGCTGCCTTGCCCATCAAAATCGTGGGAGCCAAGGACAGCGGCGAGGCTTCTCTGTGTTTTATAGCCAAAAAAAAAAAAATTACACAAGGGGGGGGTTACAGATAACAACACTCTGAGGAGCCTAACACAAGTTTACATTTTTGCTTGCCCAGGCATCAGAATTTATGGAGATCTTAGAGACTCAGAGAGGGTCGTTTTCTGGCCAGGGAAGGCCAGAATTTATGAGGCATCACTAAGGTTTAGGAAAGGGTTGTTATATGGTCAGGGAAAACCGGACATGGGTGAGTTCAGGGCATGGGCAGTCATTCCAATCAGCTACAACATCAACTAATGGCCAGGCCATACAGACATCCTGATATTTTTACAGAAAACAGAAATGAATCCTTCATAACTTGTGACAGCTGGCTTCTGATCTAATGAGAGAACTAGGCTAGGTATATCAGTGTGTGTGTGTGTGTGTGTGTTTGTGTGTGTGTGTGTGTAAAGTACAGGCAAAAAAGAAATAGTCCCTCTAGTCCATGCAGTATTTTTGTGAAATTAGACAAAAAGGTTTTTTTGGGGGCAGATTTAGCTTCTAGGTCACAAAGTTTATGTGACAGACTAGTAAAAGGATTCAGTCCCACTCATTTGAAAGAGCGTACATAACAATATGTATGTCCACTAAAAATAATGTTGTTGAGAAGAAAAACTATTCTGTAACAAAACAATATAAAAATAGTTAAAATATATATTTTTTTTGTTTTCCAGGGTAATACGATTTTATATGTAAGCCTTAACACATGTGATTTACTGCTATTTACTATTACTATTCAAAGAAAATTCAGTAATTCAATAATTAATCAATGAAAGAGACTTGCATTGACTACAATCTCCATTATGAAATTTGGAAGATTAAAAATATTACTTAATTAGTGATTATGAAGAGATTATCTTTGTGCATACCACTCACAAATTGGTTCCTTACTAATATGCTTGTAGATTTAAAATGTATATTTAAAGTAAGCCTAAACTGAGCACTGCCAAGTACCAACTAAATTGATATTGAAATTGAAGAGTTCAGGTGGTATATTTTGTGAATTGCTATGGAAACCTGTGATTCGGATATCTTGGATACATAGAAAAAACCTACTTTGACCAACCTATGGATATTTCATCAAAGAATACATTCACCTCAGACATTATGATTGGAAGATATCTGGGATTATATCCAAGCAAAAATTTGTGACATTTTTGCTTACATTTCTTGAGATGTTGAATATTAGGCTCAATGTAACATATTTATCATGATAGGCAGAGCATTTTGTGGTGCTGAGTGACACTCATTGCTGGATCTGTGGAATTTATTTTCTAATGCTTTCATTTAAAAAAAAAATAAACAGAAGAGTCAGGCTTTATATACACTTGTTTGTTAGATTTGTTTACTTGAAATATATTCTAAATGATGAATTTAAATAAACAGTTTTAACTTGAATAAATTTAAAATTCAGAGAGTAACTTATGTATTCCCTGATAATAGACATACCAGATAAAGAACAGAAATTAACATTCTTATTTTGCAAGATGGTGATGAAATTGTTGAACAACACTGTGAATATTATGACTTGGAAAGGTTTATATGTTTAATGACACTCTACTTTGCAATTAGATTTAATAAGTTATAAATTTAATAAACATAATTGTTGGTAGCTGGTGGTTTTAATCACTGAATTGACTACCAATTTGCTACTTGTATTATAATTTAGTTATGTAATACCTCAGGATTAGTAAATAGAGCTTGAGAAAGTAACTAAGTCTGAAATTTGGCAAGAAAGTGTTTATATTAATTTTCTATTAATGACTGTCTGTACATATAAAATTACATTACGGCATCTCTTGTTATATAATTCACATGTATCAAGATTGTTATTTTTTGAATAAACAGAAAGATAATGTTGAATTCTCTCTCAAATTAATAAAAAAAATGGCTTGAATTAAAAATTCCAAACATTGGGCTGGGGATGTGGCTCAAGCGGTAGCGTGCTCACCTGGCATACGTGCGGCCCGGGTTCGATCCTCAGCACCACATACAAACAAAGATGTTGTGTCTGCCAAAAACTAAAAAATAAATATTAAAATTTAAAAAAATTCCAAACATGTATAAGCTACTGAGCTAAAGAAGTTAAGAAGGAAACAAAATAATCTCATGATGGCTTATTTAAAAGGGAATTTCAAAAAAATTATCTTGCTCTCTGTAATAAAACTATTTCATAATAGAAAAGTCATTTAAAAATATTTATTTTATATAGCAATTTATTTACTACCAGAAATCTGAAGTAAAACAAATGTTTAAAACCTACAATAAAAGTCAATAACATAGTCATTTGTAGTCCTGAATATATAGCACATGTAAAAAATGTTCTATAAACAATCAATTGGTACAGTAATGTTATTTTTCAATAGCTGTGATGATTTTTATTACTTCAGAACAATTATCACCTTCATTGACAAATAATTATCCATCATTTACTTCAGACAGGGTTCTGTGTTTAGCTATGGGTATAGAATCACAAGTACAAGAGCATGTCCTTGAAGGACTCACAGAATAATTAGGAAGAAAGAGCATATAAAAAGCAGATGCATGGTAATAAAGAGTTATAAATGTGAACAGCCAAAGCAGTGGAAGAGGCAATGAATTCTGCAGGAAATCAGAATTGGGGGTCATGATGAAATCAAGTTATTGGTGTCCCTATGTAAATCAATTCCAAATTATTGTGTCTTAAAAAACAAAGTTAAGAGTACAGCCAATCAAAAGAAAGGTCACTTATTATAACAATTTCTTCACCTTCACATCCATCCCTTTCCTATGGAAAATCCATGCCCTCTGGTGGATAGAACTCTTAATTTGATGAATTTCACAGGTGACCCCATATTTTTTTGATAATGTCAATAACCAAATGTTGGAAGTGGAGTCAGTACCAGATGATTTTTAGTATTTTAAAGGTCACTAAATCACCAGTTTAAAATTGCTTACTATTTTACACAGTCATGGAGGCATAACCCAGTTTTTAAGAGACTAAAACAATTTTTGAGTAATTAACAATTACTGTAATAAGAACATTTACTATACCCTGATTATATGCAGGTATAAATTAAGAATACAATCATTATCCCTTTCACTTGCTTATTTTACTGCCAATAATCACCAATCTCTGGAGTCTGGACATCTATTTTCTCCAACAAATCTAAATATGTGCCACCTTCCAAAAACAACAACAACAAAAAAGATCAAGAATATGTAGTTTGGATTTACAATTAGAAATGTTTTCTAATATTTTTGTCTTTACAAATCAAATGCAATAGCCATATCTTTAAAAGTCTATATCTCTAAAATGTATATCCAGAAAATGCTAGAACTGGTTTCTCAGTTTTCAATGTCCAAGGATCTAGATTAAATTATAATTTGTTAGATTGGGGAAGGGTATTAATTAACATTAATCTTTTTACTTCATGACTCCATTTGCTAAATTGTTACATTATACAATTTTTTAATTCTATGTATCATTTTATATGCCAGCCACATTGCACTGAAAGCTTAAACTTAATGTTTTAGGCAAATAACACAAAAGAATTAGCATCCTTCATTAAACTCTCTTGTCCTAGGTGTTCATCTTAAAAGAGAAAACATGAACATTCATTGGGCTTGACATTATATAGACTTTTTGGAATCATGAGAAAGTCAAATCGAGTGATCCCCTCAGGAACAGGAGGAGAGAGCCAAGAGACAGACCAGGCAGAGAGCTTCTAGAAGGGGTTGGCTGGGAGGTGGCACTATGGGCCACACCAACCCTAGGGGCCTCTTGGGTATGTTGGTGCAGCGTGAAAGCAGCCATGGTGAGTAAGTGCCACTGGTCTCAATAAACCTTCATTTACAAATGCATGTGGAGGGCGGAACCTGGCCCCCACAGAGTCCCTAGAGAGCTCTGAGTGAGCTTTCACCTCAGCCAGCAGAGAGAGGGTGCATGCTCTTTCCTCTGCAGATTTGAAGACCTGGCAGCCTGGCACCATCGGCTCTGGTTGGATGTGGTGCACCATCTAGCTCACAGAGTCCTTTCCCCTCCTTTGTGCCCCACACTGCATTGCCCACCTGGCTCCTGTGGGTGTTAGGGTCTGGAAGCACTGACAGAGGTTGGAAAAAAGGGGTGCATCACTGGAAGGAGGGCTAGCTGTTGACCCATAATGACAGCACATCCAGTCACTTACTGTCTATGGGGAGGGGAATCAGAGGGACTGGGTATAATGCAGGAATGGGCTTAGGCCTGGTTTGGCTGATTCATGCAAAGTCCCCAAAAAGCTGGGCCCTCACTCTGTTCAGTGTGTGTCTTCAGGTGGCCAGGCCTCAGTGCTGTAACTGTGTTCTTTAAGCTGCTGTTTGTCCTGTGCTCAGTTCTGGGTTGGATCTTTGCCTGCATCACTCTACATGATCACAGCCACACAAAGGAGTTACTCCTGTTCATTCTATGCATGTGGAAACCGAGACTGGAAGGTAGAGCTCCTGAACAAGGTCACGCACCAGAAGGGGATGGGGTTGGGTTCTTGGCCTACATGTGTGAGTTGAGAGGCCTTGTTTTACATTCTTTTTTTTTTTAATATTTATTTTTTAGTTCTCGGCGGACACAACATCTTTGTTTGTATGTGGTGCTGAGGATCGAACCCGGGCCGCACACATGCCAGGCGAGCGCGCTACCGCTTGAGCCATATCCCCAGCCCATTGTTTTACATTCTTGATGTAATCGTCTGGAATGGGTCTGTGCTGCACCATGAAAGCATCTCAATGGTTTATTTTGTTTTATGTAAGAGCCAGAGAAAAACCTCATTGACATGCTGGAAATAAATGAAGCGAGCAGGGCTCTCTTCAGAGCTGGCCATGGTGGGAAGTTGCCACCATCTCTGTGCTTGGCAGAGACTCCAAGGGGGCAGAGGAGTGGGGAGCTCATATAGGACAGCAGAGGAGGGCAGCCCCCTGTGCCCAGATGGAGGCTCAGTGTTGGGAGGTGGAGGCAGGTCAGGGGAAGTGGCAGTTTCTGTGATGGACGTGGGGAGCACCTATGGCTTCCCCTGTCTGGGGGAGTTGGGATCAAAGGCACAAAGCCACGTGGGGCTCCTAGAGCTGTGCCCACATTCTAGCCACCCTGGCTGATTGCCAGAGGGACCAAGGATGAGTCCTGCATTGAGCACTGCACTTTGATCAGTTATTCCATTGCCATGTTGCACGTGGCTGTTGTCCCTGCTGTATGCCACCTCTCAAAATCAGGCACAGGGAAGGTGTTGATCTTCCAACCTAGATGACTGTCTGTCTGAAACATTTCCTTTCTAATGGGATGTGACACACTGCACTGGAGGCAAGCGAGGCCTGGATCCCAGCCTGGGTGTGCATGGGATTTGCCAAGGTCTCCTCTCAATACTGTGGATATCAGGCAGAGGACAATGGGGGCCACGTTCATGTCTCATGTTGTGTTTCTGACCGAGTGCTGCACAGGGTCATGGTGAACATATGTGACCTTGGTTCTTCTCCAGCACTGAGGTAGTGTTTGGAAACAGGGGTATCTATGTTTCACTGGGCCTTGAAAAGGCAAAAGCCTTTTGGCAGAGTACTGTGGGCACCGTGTGGAAGCAGATAGGGCTGGGGGCAGCATGAAGGCTGGAGACGGGGTCTGTCTTTGTGACACACCAAGAGAGTTTGGAGTGGTGTGACCCTCTCTCCCCAAATGCAGTATCTGCTCAACCAAGAGAGATCCCAGAGAACTTTATCCCTGGTTTGTGAAACAGAGTTTCCTTGGTTCATGCAGAGAACCTGCTGGGCTGATCTTTCAAGCTATAGGTAGTGGATACCAGTGGTTAAGACATGGACTCTGTAGCACAAGGTCAAATCCTGTTGCTGCCACAAATATGCTGTGTGACTTGCAGAAGCTATTTTTTCTCTGTGTCATGATTTCCCTACCTGCAAATGAGGACAATGTATTTCTTTTTCTTTCTCTTTATTTTTTTATAAAGAGAGAGTGAGTGAGAGAGAGAGAGAGAGAGAGAACTTTTAATATTTATTTTTTAGTTATCGGCGGACACAACATCTTTGTTTGTATGTGGTGCTGAGGATCGAACCTGGGTCGCACGCATGCCAGGCGAGCACGCTAGCACTTGAGCCACATCCCCAGCCCCATGACAATGTATTTCAATACAGGCATGTAGTATGCAATCATTGAGGGCAACTGGCCAATCCACCACTTCAAACATTTATTCATTGTGTTGAGAACATTCAAAATTCTTCCTATAAGCTTTTTGAAATATACAGTTGTCAATCACCCATAGTGCTCTTTAGAACTTAGAATTCCCTTGCTCTAGTGGCACCTGGAACCCATTAATGTTCTCTCTCCACCTGCCTCCTTCCCTCTCCGCTCTGCTTCTATAAAGATCTACTCTTTTAGGTGCCATGCGTATGTGAGAATGTGCTGTATTTGTCTTTCTTGCCTGGCTCATGTCAAATGATAGACTTTTGTTATATTTTATGGCTGAATAATATCCATCATGTATAGTCACCACATTTTCTTTTTCTACCTATACACATTCCATATCATGGCTATTGTGAAATATGAACAAAATTGCCACCAGTTTGATGATTGTCCCTCAAGTGGTGCCAAAATTCCAGGCTTTATTCATCTTTTTTCCGGATGAAACACAGGTTATTCTTAAGAAAATTGTGCCTAGACACAGGTGCTCTGGAACCTGCACTGCTGGAATCTACATCAAGCCTAGTCCTCGGAGCTTGGGTTTCAGGCGAGCATAGAGAGGAAAGCAGGTGACTGTTCCCCAGGATGGAACTGCGCAGTACACCCGCTGCCTTTGGCCGAGTGTTTCTGAGCAGTGCTCGAAAAGCCCACCTGTTTACCCTGCCAGATGCATTGGGTCTTTGTGCTGCCTGGAGGTTGCTAGGGGTGTGAGTGTACCTAGATCATGGCAGTGGTTGATAACTTGGGGACACCCAGGCTGTGTCAAACCACATTTCGTTTGTTATCACTTTAACCCCTGCAGTCCTTGGAGGAGGCAAGGGTCATTGTGTTCACACCTATTCGGCATATGCAGAGACCCCCCTTTCTCTCTGCTCTAGGTAGTTCCATGCCCCTAGCACAGTGGAGATTGTAGGTGCTGTGTGTAGGTGCCTAGCCCTCATCTGCCACACTGCCATGGCTGACATGACAGCAGTTGCAGGACCACCTTGTGCCTTGCTTAGGGCAGTGCATCTGGGCTAGAATGTCTCAGGTCCCCCACTGCCTCCCACTGCACTGCCCTTCATCTCGCCCCACAGTGCCCACCCTGTGCTCCCTGGAGTCTGGTCCAGTGATTTCATTTCACATATTTGGGATGCTGATCTGAAAAAAGAAGCTCTGAGGAGAGTCATATATGTCCTGGAGGACACTTCTCACCATGGCAACACCATGCTGGGCCAGCTGCTTCCCAACACGTGTGCAGGGCACAGAGTGGCAGTGTTTACATTGTGCCACACTGTCTAGTGGCCTCCAAAGGCCATTCTTCCCCATAATTTCCAGTGCCTCAAGGGGCTGTCCTTCCCCACACTGTCTCTGGACTGTCCTTCCCCACTCTGTCTAGAGGCATCCAGGGGCCTTCCTTCCCCACACTGTCCAGAGGCCTCCAGGAGCATCCTTCTCATGTATAGAAAACTCAGCCACCCTGATGGAAAACTTGCCACCTCCTCTCCCCACCCCCAGGCCACCACCTATGACTCTCCTCCTCTGTGATTCCCAATGTCTCTGGTAACTCACATGGGGATCACAACACGTGTGTCCTGTTTGTCATCAGCTTATTTGCCGATGACTTTTAAAGTTAACACTATATAAAGGTGATATAGTGAATGTTTTTTTTCATAAAAGAAAAACTAGAGTGCAGCACAGTCAGAGCCTGACCTCCTGATGGCGCCCTCCTGCAGCCCCCATCCACTCAGGCACAGCCAACCCACTCATGGCTGGTGTTCACCTCATGCTTGGTGCTGCTGTGTGTAGACTCATCCATCATCCTGCCTCTGTCTGAGCCTTGAGCACCTCCCTGAGGATTATCTCCACCCTCAGCTGCTGCCACCTTCTGGTGTGAGCTGTCTACTTGTCCCTTGCTGGTGGGCATTAATTTTCTTCCAGTTTTCCACTGGCCCTTGGAATGGCATTCCAGGCCATGTCCTCAGTTTGGACACATGTGAGCATCTCTCTGGGTGAGAGGCCAGTGCCCAGGGCCTGGGTCCTGGCTGCCATGGCTCTGCCATGGCTCTGCTTGGGTGAGGTCCTTCAGCTCTTCACACCTTAGGTTGCTCTGAGTAAGGAAAGCTGGTGGCCCCCTCCTCTTAGGTTTTGACAGAATGAACTGAGCATGTGCAAGTGTTTGGGGGGGCCTCCCCTGTATCAGCAGTCTCTTGTGACAGCCACAGTGGCTGTTTCTTGCTGGTTTTGTTATTGCTCTGCTCTGCCACCAAGCTTTGGGGTTGACTTTTGGAATCTGCACCTCCTGCATGTGGTTGCTCTTGTCCAGCAAGAAGGTCCACAGAACAGGGTAGAGTGAGGCTGTGAAGTCTCTGCTCTAGGCCTCTGGAGACCAAGCAAGAAGCAGTTCTGATTTTATTTTGCAGTTACCATGTACATATAATGAGGCAATAGCTAAGCAGATGACATGCAGCCACCAACGCAATTTCTACTAACTTCCTTGCATTGACCAATCAAGGAGTGGGCCATAGAGCAAGTGCATGGACTGAAACACATGACCTTACACCCAGGGCTGTGCCTACAGTGTAAGTGGCCTTAATTTACACCATGTTTGCAGTACTTCATTCACCTGTCTGCATATTTTCCCATTTCTTTCCTAGAGAAATAGAGTTCTAGGGGCATCTGGAAGGTTGACAATAACTGAAGCCATGTAAAGAATGAGATTTTCTCAGATAAAATCATGAGAAAGAGAGAGAGCTTATGAACCAGTCTTGAAGGATTCCTGCATTGAACAGGTTCACGAAGGATCAGTCCTCAAAACCATGGCAGAGAATTGGCAGAAGAACCAGGAGAGCATGACTTAACACAGCCAGGAAGAGGAGACTGAGGCTGGGAGGCAGCAGGATACATGCTTCAGAGAAAGCAGGAAAGGGCATAAGCTATCCTGCATGTGTTGCCAAGGGATGCTGTTGGTGACTTGGATAAGGTGTTTTGATTCACTCTGGAGAAAAAGCTGGATTGGAGGTGCTTGAGAATAAGTGATCCGAGGGTCAGCTCTTGTAAGGATCAAGGTCAGCTGCATGTAGTAGGAACCACAGAAAACATGAACATCACCAAGACAGGGGTATAATTAAGGTCAGAATTGCCACAGGAAATTATTGGTCTGGTGGATCGAGGACGTCTGAGTATCAAGGATTTTACAACTCTTGGCCATTTCCTCATTGTTACAAGGTGGTTGCTATAGTCATGGCCATCATATTTAGACTTCACTCAGAAAGAGGGATGAAGAGATGGGGGAAAAGCCCTTGTACATTGGAGTCTGCTTCCCTTAAGGCACACTTCCAGAAATGTCAATCAACATCACTGACTGTTGCCAATGCCAGGCTGCTCCTGTTCCCAAGCCTGCCTCTGGGGAAGTGAAGAATGTGGCTTTGGCCATCAGTAGGCATCTGTGGGGGGCTGGGCCCAAGGATATTCCTTGGATACGAAAATTCCATGATGCTCAAGGTCCTTATGTAGGATGACAGGGTTTGCATGGGACCCAAATACTTCCTCCCATGAACTTGAGTCCTCTCTTATCACTCATAATGCCTGGTGCAGTCCACAGACTCTGGGCAGCATTGCCCCACTATATCATTCATGCATCATGAGGAGGAGAACTGCAGGTGCAGGACAGGTGCAACTATTTCCTGGAATTTTGATCATCAGAGGGTTGAATCCCTTGTGTGGGAACCCTGGCTACCGAGGGCTGCCTGTGTGTATCTGGCGTGCTTCTGGGCCACTCCCACCACATCATAGTTTTCCTGCAAGGACAGAAATGGAGACTGGCTGTCAGATGAGCAGCTACCAACATTGGCCACACATGACAATGGCTTTCCCTGTGACCCAGCATTTGGCGGGGAGGAAGGGAGCCAAGAACAATGCAGTGGAGAATCTCAATGGAGGGAGGGTGCAGTGGGGAGTCTCGGGGAATGCTTTTCCCTAAACTGGTGGCTGCTGTGTGTGTTTAATGCTGAGGAGAAGCTCAGAGTTCACATGGTATTGTGGGCTATTTTCTGGGGTCCTGAAATGCTCCTCCATGGATTTCCCAGACACAGTGGGGCAGTCATCTCGCTATTACTCCTCCCTTTAGAGAATTCCATTGAAAAGAAAAACTGCCAGTTTCATGCATAAGTACATTTCTTGCACGTACTTATTTCACATGGCATGAGTCCAACTTGCCTTCCCAGCATTGTGCGGTTGCCCTCCAAGAACTTGCATGTGAGTACCTTTAGGGAAATCCAAAGGAACGGTGCTAAGAAGAGACACATACTCCCTTGGCAATCTCCTCACCAAAAGAAAGGAGATGGTTTCCCTGATCACTTGAGGGGTGGTGTGTCTATGACTTTAGGGTCACTCGACCCAACCACTTTGCCCTGTACCAAGGTCATTTCCAGCCACTGCTGAAGAGAACACCATGGGGCACCTGGCTCAGCCATTCAGGGATGATGCTGGTTGGGTGGATGGCACCAGACCTCATTGGGTTGCTGTCAGGCCATGAGCCCAGTCTCAGGAGTGCATTTGCCCTCTGTCCCTGTGGTGGACAGTTTGTTCTCTGCATTCTTTTTTTTTTTTTTTTTTTATATTTATTTTTTAATTTTCGGCAGACACAACATCTTTATTTGTATGTGGTGCTGAGGATCGAACCCAGGCTGCACGCATGGCAGGCGAGCGCGCTACTGCTTGAGCCACATCCCCAGCCCATGTTCTCTGCATTCTTGTAGAGAAAAGGTGGAGATCTCATCTTCTATACTTCCTGCTGACATGGGGACATTGTTACAAAAACATCTCACCACCTGATCTAAAGGGGATGAAAATGACAATGCAGATGTTTGCCTGTTAACAGCTTGTTCCCCTGAGCCACCAGAGATGGCCCCTGAGTTACGTCACCAGGTTGCTTGTCCTGCTGGTGGATTAACGTCCATGAACATGGCTGGAGGCCTCCACAGTGTGCTGGTGTGTTTTTGTGAGTCTAGAAGAGCAGGTGAACTCTAGAACAACCAGCCACTGCAAGAATATGGGGTAGCAGTGACCATCATCAACCAAGAGGGAAGAGAGACCAGGTGAGGAAGTGCAAGGCTGGGCCACTCTGCAATCAGAGGAAACCCTAGCCTCGGGGTCACCATGAAGAGAGTGTCCTCCTGGAACAGGATCCAGGGATGTCACATCAGCTGTCTTCTGAGGCCTCTCCCACTGCCCACTACACACACCTCAGAGGTTAGACTTCCTCCGTTTTCAATCTTTGTCCCAAGTATAGGCAAAAGTCCTTCCTTTCTTTTGCCTTAGCATGGGGCAAATGAACATCAATTTAAGAAATGCTTACTGAGTACAAATGGACAACCCCAGAGAAGCCAGCAGTCAGTCACCTAGTTCCAGTGTAGTCCTGGCTCCCTGGGACAGTAAACACTGACTCATTACAAATGAGGTCTCAGGACAAGAGGATACTACAGGATCTATCCTGTTCTGACTACTGAGCAGACATCTTTTATGATGAACATGCCAGGTTCCTTGTGAACATCAATATCCAGACTAATCCCAGGCAGCTTCCTTAACCCACAGGGCTGTGGCTTGACACTTTAATGAGCACCACTGTTTCACAGTCACAGGGTGAAGCCCACATATACACATGGTGGGTGCTTTCTTCTCAGAGGTGTCTTCTGTGTGGAATCCTACAGAGGCCTTGACAGCAAGAACTGTTGAGGGTTTAGAAAAGGATAGTGGCAGGCTGGGGTTTGGCTCAGTGGTGGAGACATTGGTTTTGAGGTCAAGGTGCTTGGAGTGTTCTGTGAGTTCTGCTCTGAGGCTGCTATTGATGCCCATGAGCCTTCCTTTCCTGATTGCTCCATCTCCAGCTGCCCATTCCACACCCTCACTCCTCTCCCCAGGAGTTCCAGGATGGGGTGGGAGACCTTCAGCTTCCTTTGCCTTCCAGGTTGTCCTCCAGGCCAGGTTGATGGAGCCTCCTTATTTCTGAGCTCATTGTCTTTAAGAGGCAACAAAGCAACTGGAAGAAGTCAGAAAAACTCCAGAATTTGCCCCAGACTCAGTCCTTTAGGGCCATGAGCACAGCATCTTTTCCCCAGGCTCCTAGCACTATACCAGCTTCTTTAGAAAGTTCAAACAAAGGGAGCAGAGAGCAATGCCACAAAAATCATGGAAATCCAAGGCAAGAAGGGGATGGTTGAAAGCACCCCACCTGCCAAGTAAACTGTGGACCAAAGCCCCCTCCTGGGTTTCCAGTGGGAAGGTCTGGGGGCATTTTGCTATTACCTTGCTATGGAGGGATGTGGCTGGTGGAGGTGTGATTAACGAGTGGCTGGCTGAGTAATGACAGGTGAGCAGGGAGATGCTGCACAGTGTTACTTGGGATCCGGGCTATGGAGGGGGCAGGGAGATGCCAGGGGATTCAGGATTTTGGAAAATCACCTTCATTTTCCTTCGTGTGTTATTGTTCACCCTCGTTTTTCCCTGGGAGAGTCTGCTGCTGGGAAGGGGCTCATGGAGAAGGAGAGCACACCACAATGATGTGGGATGAGAGGCCGCTTGAGCTGTGGACACCTCCTGCCTCTGCCACTGGAGGCGTTGGCTGGGTGGTGCTGCATACAGGCTGGGCCAGCACTGTGATGTAGCTAGTGCAGGGAGTTCTCAGTGCAGAGCCTGGTGCTTGTAGGGCTGTGCACAGGTGTCGGGGCCTGGGAGGTCACTTTGATGTCTTCTTTAGAGACCTGCTTCCATCTTTCAGGAGACACAGCTGTTATACCTACCTCAATGAAGTGAGTTTGCTCAGCAACCTCTTCACACTGATGTCTGACAGACGCTGTGGTTGAGTGTAGAGTAACCATATTTGAAGTCTGACAAACCCACAGCATGTGCCGGGAATAGCCACAAGAAGGCCTGATAGTTCTGTCCATCTTCCCTGTAATCCAGGAATGGGACCTTGACTCCTAAGGCCATCTGGAATTGGGGTGTCTGAGCCTTGGTTTTCCCAAGGTAAATTTGGGGGTCTCATTAAACAGCAAAGCAGTTGTATCTCTGGTATTAAATAAGCCGGCCACCCCTGGGCCACTGGGATCTAATTGTTCAAAGAAGTATGCTAATGCTGTGAGATGGATCCCAATTTGGGGGTTGGCACCCCTAAAGCAAAACACAGCCTTTTGTGTATCTACTTGTGAAAGGATTTTGTAAGTCACAGAAGGCCCAAAGTGGGGCACAGCCCAGCTCCAACTTTAATTGGTCAAAGACCCTTCAAGGTCTGGTAGTCAGTGGCAGGCTCTTTCCTTCTCCTGTAAAGGTTTTGCTTTTCCATAATTAGGAATCCATAAATGTTTTGCTGTTCCATAATTAGGAATCTGTAGCAAAGTGAATGCCTTGTTCTGAGGGCAGTCCTACCTGAACTTGGTTTCTGACTAAGGAGGTGTTTGCTTCTGATTTTATCACTAGGTTCCTTCCAAACAGAGGCAGAGGACATTCTGGGACCCAAAGAATGGAGATAATTTGATAACCAATTTTGCAATTAAGACAAAAAGCAAAGCATGTCACCTTAGGCTTGCCATCCACTCCTGTCATGGGTCACTGCTGGCTTGACTAAGGTCCAACTGACTGAGTTGGGACAGAACAGGCAGCTCCAGCAATAGCCAGTACTTTGGTTTTCTTACCTTCCATGTGAAGGGTGGCCAAGGCTCCTCTCACAAGAGGCCCACCTGGGCTTCTGGAGCATCATGGTGTCATTCCATAGTGGTCATTGTCCAATAGTGCCAACAAGGGCTCTGGTTTGCATTGCCACTTGGTGTCCCCAACAGGAAAATCCAGAACACCCATATTCATTGTAGCCTTTCTTAGAGCTCTAGGCACACAGATATGGCCCCTGGGGTTGTTAAAATTCTGAAATTCTGGGATGGCTCTAGTTAGGATGGCTCTCAGGGGGCTGGCCCAGCCTGGGGTAGACTAATTCTGTTTATTTTAGTTCCTGGTCCTCCCAGTTTGCCTCCTCTGCCTTGTCCTGTTATTAAACACCTTAAAGTCCCCAGCAACAGAGTAGCAGTAATTTTTGTCCTGACATCAGTGATGAAATCCAGGCCTCTCAGAGGTCTCCCTCTGTGGAGTTAGGGTCTGTGTCATTGTGTTTCCTGGAAGCTCCTGTGAGCCTTTTTAGAAATGCAGCTGGACCCCCAGCCTCCTTGAGTTGTCACTAGATTTTGATATATTTTAGTTGGTTTTCAGGGAGAAAGCCCTGCACTTGGGGAGACTCCTCCAGAGGGAAGCCTCAGCAGCTGCTTCTCAGTGTCCCAGAATGAAGAGCCTCTCCATTTCCCTTGCTTTCCATAGGGAGGTCCAGCTGTGAAATGCCAACCTCCTGCTTCTAGAGGCCAGGCCTGAGTCAGGATGGTGAGTGCAGGTCAAGGCCTGAGATCTGTGTTGGTCCCACTCACTTTGACTTCTCCTAAATAGAGGCCCAGGG
Organism: Marmota monax; assembly: GCF_021218885.2. NCBI lineage: Eukaryota > Metazoa > Chordata > Mammalia > Rodentia > Sciuridae > Marmota > Marmota monax. The sequence continues at coordinate 29,997 of NW_026692230.1, forward strand.
TAGATTTTGGAAGTAGCTAGCTGTGGCCTTCCCCCACCTTACAGGACAACAACACTGAACCATCTGTCCTGGCCTCCCTGTTTGAACTACTCACTGCTTCCCAGGCCTTTCTCAGCCTTACTAGTAGGTTGGGAGGTCTGAAGAACTTGCAGTACTGCTGCCTTCAGCACTTGTCAAGGGACAGCCCCAGGGGAATCGCTTCCTGATTTCTCTGCTGTTTTCCTCTCTATATAGTTTCCTATAAAATCCTGCCTTTTGTTGCATTTTCAAAACATGTTCATGCCATGAAAGAGAGATGGCCTAGAACTGCAAGATGCTGTTGCCCTGCCACCAACCCAGGCATTCATGTTGGCTTTAAGCAAAGTTAATCTTCAAATAAAGGACTTACTCTATTGGTTCTTTTTTAATTAATTTTTTTAGTTGTAGTTGGACACAATACTTTTATTTTATTTATTTACTTTTATTTAGTGCTGAGGCTTGACCTAGCGCCTCACATGCACTAGGTGAGTGCACTCTGCTGAGCCACAACCCCAGCCCCGACTATACTGGTTCTTTTTAGGTATACATGACAGGAGAATTCATTTGTATGTAATTACAAAAGCATGGGATGTAATTTGCTCTATTTTGGCTGCAGAACTTACCCAGTCCCTCCTCTCCTCTCTCCCTGTCTCCTTCCCTCTACCCTCCTGATCTTCTGCTGTTGAGGATTTTCCTTTCCATCACTGTTGTGAATTCACTCTTTCAGCTTGGGCAGGGCTGTGTGCTCCCCTGTGGTTCAACCTCCTTGCCTTCATTTCTACCCCCAGTGTCGCCTGTGCTTAATACACATGTCTGGGAAACCCAGGGCCTTGGGATCAAGCCAGCCAGTTTTGAACCTTTGTCATTCTGTTCTTGTGTTAGCAGGTGCTGTAGGAAATACTGTCACATCCTAGTCAAAGGACTATTCATTTTCAAATGGAAAAGCCTGATATATGAGCCAGCAACAGCTACCTGCAGCAAGAAAAGAGGACAACCGCATCCCTCTCCTCCGGGTCCCCAGAAGTCACAGACGTGAGTTAAGGCTTCAAAGTACAGTAAGCTTCAGCTGGTGCAGCACATCCAGGAAGCTGAAGAGAAGATACTAGGAGCACTCTCCATGCCACCCGTTCTCAGGATTCAGAAAACACTGTAAGTGGTGGCAAAGTGGGAGATAAGGGAGGACAGGAGAAGAAGAGCATGTCACATGTCACATCCTAGGACTGTCCACCTGGGCCTGCAAGGTCTTGGGTGATCAGTCTTGCCTCCTTGTGGTAGCTTTCTGGGTGGAGAACCATGGAGAGAGTTGATGAGTCAGGGGCCTTGACATTTTCCAGTGCCCCAGAGGCCTCAGTACCACAGAGGACCCCCTCACACCTGGGACACCAATAGGGCTGAGACAGGAGAATGGGAGAAAAGTACAGAGAAGGAGAAACACAGAAGAGAAAGGAAAGGCAGAATCAAGAAGATGGAGAAAGAGAGGGGAGCCCTGCCTACAGGACCAGGGAGAAACCAGGGCTCACATGTCACATGTCCCTTTGTTATAGTCACATGTTACTAGAAGTAAGGTGTTCCCCAAGAGCTTATGTGTGAGACAATGCAAGAAGATTCAAAGAAGAAATGATTGGGTTGTGAGAGTCTTAATCCAATAAGTTATTAATCCCCTGATAGGGATTAACTGGGTGGTAACTGAAGTGGTGCGGTGTGGCTGGAGGAAGTGGACATTGATGCCTGGCTTTGGATATATATTTGTATCTGGAGAGTGGAGTCTCTCTCTGTCTCCTGGTCACCATGATCTCTTCCGCAATGATGTCCTGCCTCACCTTGAGCCGCAAGGAATAGAACTGGTCTTCTATGGAATAAGACCTCTGAAACTGTGAGTCCTCAAATAAACTCTTCCTCCTGTACAGCTGGGCTGGTCAGATCCTTTACTCACAGCAGGAACAAAGCTGATTGAAACACCCTCTCCTGTTCAGGAGAAGAGATTCAGACAACCACCCAAAGTCCCACAGGTTCTGCCCTGTACCTCTCAGTGACCTGCAGGTTACACCAATGCTGCCAAACACAGGATATTTTGACCTGATGGCAATGAAAACAAAACCAAGTCAGGGGAGCAAACATGCAGGCTAAGAATTTGCCAGGTTCTCTTGCAGGAAGGGAGATGCAGCTTGGACAGGGGGAATGTCAGCCTGCCCCTGAACCAAAAAAGTGAGCTCTTTTTTTCTTGTCACTTGAGGGTGAGGTGTCAGTGGGCTCGGGGGTACTCCACCCGAGTACTTTGCACTTTGCCAAGCAAGTTACTGCCACTGCTGCAGAGAACACCATGGGGCCCTCGCTCAGCCATGCTGGGCTGATGCTAGTTGGGTGGCTGGCAGCAGGGCTTCAAGAGTAGTTGTGGGGCCACAGGCTCAGGCCCAGGAGTGCATTAGCCCTCTGTCCCTGTGATATTCCCTGGCACTGATCCACAATTATTACTGTATTCAAACAAGATTTCAGAAAAAATTTCACTTAAAGCCAAGAAGGAAGAAGATAATGAATTGTGTAATCTATGCTTTTAAGGTTATTTAAAACATTTAATTGCATTTCTTCCTGTATCGTGGTCTACATCTAAAAAACTGCAAGAAATTTAATATGAGGTCCTCTAAGTTTTAGAGAATTTTACTCCAACATTAGGTCTCACGTGGATCCTCCATATTTTAACTCACTGAATTTATGCCAATGTCTTTGAAGATAGCTTTGCAGAGAGCGGTTGCTGATGTGGAGGACCATGTGTTCTCTCATGGACTGTAGGCATGAGAGATCAAGAAGGATCCCTGGAGTTCAATCAAATCTGAAATAAGAATAAGGAAATCCATTGCTCACCTCTATTATTTTCTCTGTGACTGCCCTGTGGCTGGCCTCTAGGGTCCTTGCAGTGATCTCCCTTGGCTCTTGGTGATGCAGCTGCCCCTGATGCTTTTCAGATAGGTCTGTGTTTCCCTCCAAGTGGAGAATCAAAGCCTCTTCCAGGCTCTTTCCTGTTTGGTTTCACCAAAGAAACTTTCTGCCTGTCCTCAGGGTGGGGATATCAACATCAATGTCAGGAGAAGTTTTGTGTTGGTTGGGTTGCTTGGATTGCAATCTGGGGGAGTTCACAGGCAGTCTTTGAAATTCTGATTATGTCAAAAGTGGAATGACAGGTGAGAAATAAAACGACCTTCACCACAGTGGCCTTGACTCCACAAGGCCCAGCCATGCTTGGCCCTTAGCTCCCCTCAGCCCAGCCACATGTCCTCATCTGGGTTCTGGAGGATGAGCGTCCTCTTGTCTTTCATGCAGCCTTCATTCTCTCTGCCCTGTCCCTGGACTTTTTCATTATGGCCCACAGAGTGTCCCCTTCTCACCATTCACAGCTCACTTGAGGGTCCCCTGTCCTGAGAGGCCTCCTGACCAGTCCTGAGTCTCCCCTACAACAACCCTGGGACCATCACTCAGGTTCCTTCTCCCCAGCACTTGCCAGCATGGGGGAGTAGCTCCCTCATGTATGCACTTGTTTGCCAACTATCTTCCCACATTAAACTCAGCTCCATACAGTAGGGTTGTGAATCCTCCATGCACAAGGATTAAGATAACACAAGGCCATCAGGGTGGGTTTCATCCATGAGGACAGATGTCTTTACAAGAAGGGATGAGAACACCAATTCTCGGAGACTGGGGAAAATAGCTCAAGGACACAGAGAGAATATAGCCATCTACCAGCCAGGGAGTTAGGGCCCCTGATGAGGTGGGTCTCCCAGTATTCTGAGTTATAGCTTTGGCTTCCAGGGCATTGTACATAAGTGATATCTTGGTGCTTGGGAGACTGAGGTGGGAGGATCACTTGAGTCCAGGGGTTCAGAATGCCTGGGCATCATGGTGAGAGGCTGCCTCAAAGAAAAAACATATTATTTAAGCCATATAGTCCATGATGCCTGGCCATAGCCACCTGGAAAGCCAGCACCATGCCCTGTGGTGGAAAGTGATAAAATAGCTTTTCTTGCCAGTGGAGGCTCATTCAGATGTGTTTTCACCTCCCTGCTCCTTCTCTCTTTCATTTTTTTTTCACTGCAAGTTTGGGACTTGCAGGATTCCAGGCTTTTAGTTTGGGGATGGATTAATTTGTTGGTGACACTATCTGGCAGATGTATCAGACTCTGGAAATTGCTCTGGATTTGAGGTTCCCTCTTTGGGAATTTCCCTCTGAGATGGTAGGTCTAGAGAATGCTGTTAGTCAAAAGAAAGATATAGCTAAGACTCCTCTGTTCCCTGAGGTCCTCTCCTCTGAGGCCTATACTTCCTGGATCAGTCATGACTTTTCCACTTTAATTCTTTTGGGGTGCAAGAAATTCTAGAACCATCTGATTTCTCCCAACAGTCTACAGGGCACAAAGCTTGACACAGCTCACCAGCAAACAAATTTTCTTCCCTGTTTTGGTAGAGAAGGATTCTGCTTTTAACTAAAGATTAGTCAGTTCCATGAATCCTCCACATTTTCTGTTCAGATTCAACTTAAATGGGGAATTTGCAGAAGGATATCTTTTAGGGCCTTCTGGGAGTTTCTTCCAGATTTTCCAAATGCATTATCTTTACAGAGCACCCTTCTTTTACTTTCTTGTCCATACTTACTTCGGGTTGGCAATCTTATGTGCTTTTCAATCTAACCCTTGATTCTCACTTGCTAATTGCAAATACATGCTATTAAAGAAAACTCATAGAAAGGAGAGAGCCCATCTGTGACTCAAATGAGAAAAAGGAGAGAGTGGGTATTTCCAATGCCACATAAAAAGAAACTTAATTTTTCCAGCTTCATGTTGCAGAAAAATACGGAGAGATAAATTTTATTTTGCAGCAGGGCTGGGTTGTAGAACCAAAGTCTATAACATCAGATAGAACACCTCTATCACTGAGCTGGTTAATAAAGCTCCTAAGGATTTGTTGACTGAAAGAATGACTGACCAAGCCACAGAAAGTTTATTTATTCACTGTCTGTATGTAAGTTTTGCTGTTATGGAAATTGTGTCAGGAACTGTACTGCAATTAGATAGCACACAATATACTGTAATATTTGAGTTACAATTCACAAAAGCTGCCTGTGTATCTGAACACACATGTGTACAATCTTGTTGCTTTCTGGAAGTGTCTCAGTCTCAGACTCAGGACACAACTTGTGATCAAAGTGGACAGACTCATTTGCTAAAATGTTCTCACTGGAAGACTAAGATATTGAACTCAGTTTTAAAAAGAACAGAGGTGCCTTATTATTAACTTTCAGGGTCTTGTGCCAATTTGTCTTTTGGGGACTCCCCACGTGACTATGAAGAGGTCTGTTTTATTGCTCAAGGACACATATGTTTGGAGTTACTTATACTCAGTCCTGGAATAGAGAAACACCCTTATTTGCTTTTTATTCTGAAAGAAACTGAACCCACTTGGAGAAATTAAATCAGGTTTCAGGTATATGTGATGCCAGCTATGTTACATTGTTAGCCTTGTGTGGCAGCAGCTTGCTCTGCAGCTAGGAGCTGCCAGCTGTCTTTATGTAGCACACATTCCCCTGTATCAACAGGTAGAAACTTTGACATGCCACAGTTGTGTGTTTTTTAAAGTGATCAGAGTCCTTTATTAAGTGAGGCTGAAGGTGGATTTGAATGCCAGGCTGGTGTCCACCATGTAAGGCAAAAGTTCCTGGCTCCAGGGATGACTTTGCATCATGGGTCAGCCTCTTCACTGACACTAGGGATTTTATTAAACTCAGCTCAGCCATGTTTTAGAAATGTGTTCTGGGGTTTGACCACTCACTGAAGAGTGGCAGCCCAGTCTAACTCTGTGAGCATTATTGCCACTGTGCTTTTATAACTTTTGCTCTCTGCCTTCTCTCTGCTTGAAAACACTCTTTGTTCAAGGCTTCCCTTTCCCTGCAACTCTGTGAATGTCTAGTGGTGGAGACAGAGGAGACATGGAGGTGAAGGCAGGGGATGTGGTTTCGTTTTTTATGACTGAGGAACAACAGGAGTTTTTCAGCAGCATGATTCCCTCCAGGTGTGTTTCCTGTTTCACCATCTGAGCTGCTGAACAAACTCAACCTGGATTGGATTTCTCTGTGGTTCCAGCCACTCTCCTATTAGCTGAACTGAGAAGGTTCTGAGAGAATCATCCCGACTTGTAGCTCAGAGATCCTTTTTGTGCAGCTGCAGGGGTGTAGTAGTGTGTGAGGCCAGTTGTGAAGCTAGTGACAGGCATTTCCCAGAGTTCAGTAACTCTGTGCCACCTGCTCTTCCCTGCATCCACCCAAGCTACTCTCCATCACAATGTGCATTTTAGCAGACATGCATTTTAATGAATTAATTTATATTTAAATTTCATATTACTCTCTGAGGAAAACCAATCTCCTGATCTTCTGGCTTTATTTTTTTTAAGAGAGAGAGAAAGTGGAGAGAGAGAGAGAGAGAGAGAGAGAGAGAGAGAGAGAGAGAGAGAGAGAGAGAGATTGATTGATTTAGTATTTATTTTTCAGTTTTCGGTGGACACAACATCTTTTATTTTTATGTGGTGCTGAGGATTGAATCCAGCGCCCTGCATATGCCAGGAGAGCGCATTACTGCTTGAGCCACATGCCCAGCCCTGGCTTTATTCTTTTTCTGGTGGGCTGAGCACATTCCATCTGTCAGTGACTCCACAGTGCCTTGACTCTGAGGCTCATTAGTTCTCTCTGTCAAAAGGCAGGGTTTGCAAATGTCAGTGAAGTTTAAAGCCATTAACACCCACTGGCACCTCTGCAACTGGTTCAGTCAGAGGATTTAAATAGATGAGTGGCCTTCCTGCTAAGCCTCTTTTGCCTGATATTTAGCATTATAAAATCATCTTACCACCTGAGATTTCCTCATGGACCCTTAGAGTGTCTTTCACACACCCTGGAAACACTGCTCTCTCCCAGCTAAAAGATATTTTAATTTTTTTTTTCATATTAAATTATTTCCTTTTAAAATTTTAATTTAATGGACAGTTAATGATTGGATATAATTGGGGGCTTCAATGTGATATTTGGATGTATGTTTACAAGGTGTAATGATCAAATCAGGATGATTAACAAATCTATCACCTCACTTTTTCAAATACTTTAAATTGTTTATTTTGTGTGGTAAAGACATGTAAATCTACAGTTCTGAAGCACATGATGCATTATCATTCATTAGAGTTGCCTTCCTGTGCTGTGGTCACTGAGCCTCACCAGCCATCTAGCTGGACTTTGCTACTCTTGCCCAGTACCCCTCACCATGCCCCTGGAAACCCTCATTCTAATCTCTGCTCCTGTGCATTCAGCTGTTTTAGATTCCCCATGTACGTGAGCTCATACTGGCTTTGTCTTCTGTGCCTGCTTCTTTCACTAAAACTAAATAATATTCATATTTTATAAATTGGATGAGATGCCAGAATTTTAGAATTAAGATGAAAGCTTAACATTTTTTCTTGTCTTTTTGAAATTCTCTGTTCCTTCCCAGCAACAACTGATGGGGTAAAAAATGTGCATGGCCTCTCAAGAGTTGAAGCCCACGTGTAGGGGACATCCTGAGCCTGGGCATTACTTTCCCATCACACAAAAGATGGAAATGGAGCACCTCAGGGACCCACTGCTAGAGGTGATGGTTGACCTTGGACTTCTTTACCATTGACAGGCTACATGATAACAGGTGCTAATGACATCTGTGTTGGACATTTTGTGACTACCAGGCTGAGGTTTCCAATGCTTTATTATTGTGACTTTCCTGTATTTTCTAATAGAATGGGTGCCTGAAAGAAATAAGATGAACTTACTTAAATCAGGCTCCAATAAATGCCAGGGTCTTAACACTGAGTGACCTGTACTAATGCATCTGTGGGAGACCTATTAATTTCTTAATTTAACAAATATTTGAGTGTCTCCCATTTCCCAGGCATTGCTTTTGCACTGACTGTGGAGTGGAAGGATGTGGTTATCTGAGTTTCAGGAAACTTATATTCTAGTAGGAAAGACATGGAGAAATCTCTGGTTTTTTTTTTTTTTTTTTTTTTATTTTTTTTTATTTTTGATGTCCATATTTTCTAAGCCCAACAGGTGCTTCAGTACTTGTTGATGTTTAATAGAGCAAGAGTGCAGAGGGATCCACAGCAGGAGGTAGGCAAGGTTAGATGACTGGAATGGATGAAAGGCCAGACCAAGCTGTGGTCTGGACATGCACAGGAACTGGGGTAATTGGTACTTTTGAATACTGGAAAGTGGCATACTGAGATTGAAGTATTGTACGTATAAAGAATAATGTAGCAATGACTACTAATAAAAAATGCCCGACATACTTGAGAAAATGAATAGATTCTGCTTGTCTTTGCACCAGGCAGAGTGATGATTTATTTGATCAACATTGGTCTTGTTTGAAACACATCTTGAGCTCTCTGAGACCTTAGGCTTCTTTAAATTTTATTTCTCTGGACAGGCAGTATTTGCAGGCTATGTCTAAAGACTATCAGAAGTGGTGGTGTACATTTTAGGAATCTGGAGGATAGGGTGGATACTGTCAAAGCAAGAGGGTCCTGAGCTTTTTTGGCTTGAACATTTAGAGATAAGTTTTGAATGTGAGCACCCAAATTGGTTCTCTGGGTTATTGAATAATTAAGAATAGTTTGGTCCCTGGTCTGTGTGCAGATGATGGACTTTGGCCTTGCAGGAAGGCCACTCAAGGCAATGTCAACCGGTGCTTTGTTTCCTTGGTCTTTGTGTGCCCCCATGTAGATTAGAACCACCACACTGTGCCATTCCTCAGTGATCTTTTCTCCTACTTTAGGCTGAAAGCTACTGTTGGTAACTTTTGTGGCTGCAATAGCAGATATAGCTTTTATAATCTTATTTGTAATCTTAGTTTGTAAATATCACCAACATTGTTGTAGGTAGTCATTCATGGAGCTGCTGTGACTGGATCAGGTAGGACATTGGAAGTCTGGAGTAAAAAATGATAATCACTTCTAAGAGGCTTATCCTTGAGATGGAGAAATACCTATCTCCATCTGTCTGTCCTTCTGTTTGACTCTATCCATCCATTCAACTACCATCCATTTATCATTCATCCATCCTTCCATCTACCATCCATCTATCCATCCTTCCATTCATCATCCACCATTCATCCCTCTATCCACCCATTTATCTATCCATCCATCTTACACCATCCATCCATCCATCCATCCATCCACCATTAAAGTTTGCTGTCAAGTGTGGTCTCAGGAGGTATGCCTTAGACTGTAAAAATGGAGAAAAATTGTCCTGGAGAATAGGCAGAAGGACAAGGGCAGGAGCTTCTCTGAGACCACCTCTGTAGAGGGGCCCCAGCTGCAGCTCTGCTGCCCAGTGGTGTGAATGACATGAGAATGGCAGGTCCTGTTGCCAGAGAGCTGCTTCCTTTCCAGGTTGAAAGGGGCCTGATGCCACTCAGAGGGGCAGCCTCTGGATTGAGATTTGTGAATGTGATCACCAGGTTCCCAGTCTCTACCTGCTGGGAGCCATTAGCCAAGTATGTATGACAATTTCCTTGCCAGCGTACCCCATGTTGCAGTGACATTGAATGTAGGTGACCTTGCTCAAGGACCATGGCGGATTAGGGTGTTCCTGGTTTAAGATAATCGGGTTTAGGGCATTCCCAGTTTAAGTTCCAGGTTTAAGGTTTAAGATTATTCCTGCTGGGAATAGGGCATATCCTGCTGCCTGAGTTCCCCTTGAGTTCTCACGGGATTTAGACAGTATTTTTTGGGAGACAGAAGCCCAGTGGAGGTGGATTTGGGCAGAGAACGTGGATTTGGGCAGAGAACGTGGATTTCCCCAGAACGTGTTTGTAGACGGCTGGTGTGAGTTCGGGAATAAAGAGTTGCTGTTTGAATCTACAAGCTGTGTGGTGGCTCGTAATTGTGTGCCCAGCCAGACTGCGGCATTTGTGCCCAGCCAGACTGCGGCATTCATTAGCCCAATGTCTCCCTCTACGGCATCGTGGGCAAATACCCGGTATTCTATTCCTCTGATACCTACTTTGTTAAACCCTCCTCCTATGGGGCAATTCCTTTTAAAATGTCCTGTTTGTTCACAATCATAGCATGTTTTTGGCCTGGCATCTAAAGCCTGTTGTACTGCAGGCTTGTCAATTCCTGACAAGTTCTGGTCCCCTGTCTCTTTGTGAGTAAATCAACTGTGGCCAGAAGATGAAAAATCTGATTGGCTTGGGTGATTGCACAGTTCCTTCTTAGACCAGTCTCTCTCCATAAAGATGCTGTGCTTTGGCCACACATGTCAATCCCAGAAGCTGGAGTACAGCCGGCCCAGCCTGAGCTGCCTGGAATGCATAGGGTGCCCCTCCCCTGGGAAGCCCTGGTGCTGAGTCGCTGGGTGTGGGCAGGTGGCACTGTTCCCAAGGGCCCTCTGTATGGAGAGACACAGAGCAGGAGCTGTTGATGATTCATGAGAGATTCTCTCCAGGTCTGTGTGTCCCTGAGGCAGGGTGGGACTGAAGGTGACTGAAGTGTGGCAGGTGGGCAGGAATGGCTTCTGAGGGGGCAGCTCCTGGACCCCATCACCCACCATGATAAGCCTGTGTGGTACGGATTGCCTGGCAGAGTCTGCAGTAAGTTCTTTGCACATAAGATCCTGATCCTTGAAGAGATGCTGAGAGGTACCTGTTGCTTCCAACATCCCAATTTTACAGATGAGGTATTGGAAGGCCAGAGGTGTGGTAACTTCGATGGCTTTATGCTGGAGTCTGACCTCAAGGCAGGTGTGTGGTCCCAAACCTAAGCTACCCAGGTGCCTCTGGGGATGGCCATTCCCACAGCAAAAAGTAGGTAGTCAACTCCTGGTGTGTAGCAGGGTCTTGGTGAACAGACATCAAAGTAAAACACATGGTTTAGTGTTGTTCCTGAGTTCTCCCGAGCTGCACCCGCCACATTTGATTTTCTCAGATGGACAGTTAGGCTGAGTGGTGAGACCAGAGCTGGCAGCCCCTCCTAGGAGCCAGGGCACTTTTGGGGTCCTCACCTGTACCTGGATCCCTTCCTGCACTACCCTGGAGCTGCGCTCTGGCCTATCCAGCTCATCTTTTTGGCAGATGCATTTTCTCAGCTCCCGTGGTCTGCTGGTCCTCCTGGGCCCTTTCCAAGTCAGAGGCCAAAAATTTACATCTTCAGGGTTCTCTGCTTCCTGGGCAGTCACCTACAGAAGGAAGATCCACTGGGCCAGGACTTCCTGGCAGGTGTGAAGAGAGATCTCCCTGCCTGCTTTCAGGGCTCCTTACTCTGCCCCATCATCTTCCAAGTTTATATCCCATTTTGAAAGGCACACCTGGCAGGACCCACCTTGCCAGCCTCCATATCCCTATTGGGATGGAAGTGGCTCTCTGCTAATTGATCATAGGCAGAGTGGTTGGCCAAACAGACAGAATCTGTATGCTCCCCTTAACCAGAGCAGAGGCACTGCGCCTGGGGCTGGGCTTAGCTCTGGGGCTGTGAAGTGATCTCACCTTCCTCCCACATGATGGGATTCCCTTAAATGTGCTCCAGATCACACTGCCTGGTGAGGGCTGCCTGGAGCCCATGGCGGAGTCACCCCCTGAAGCCCATGTGTCCTCTTTACCAGCCCAGTCTCAGCTCTGGAGGGTGGGCACAGAACTCTGAAGTATCCCTGGTGGCACCAGTGATCCTGTGTGCTTCTGAATCTGAGGATCTCTGGTCCATGGGATCCCTCCCTCCCTACAGTGTTGGTGACATTCCTTACTGGGGCCTGGGGGGAGGGCTCAATGGAGGTGATGGTCACTGATGCCTGCCCCAGGTATGTGAGGGCAGCCCCTGGAGGCCCTGAGACTGAGAAGAGAGGCCAAGGCTCAGGATTGCACAGGGGGGACCACTGGGGCACTTCCTGCTGGGACCATCATCCTGGGTGCAGCAAGCTTAGTGGGTCCCTTAAATCTGGGTAAGAAGGAGGGCTGTCTACATGTTGCTGGTGCATGGGCAGGGGTTTCCAGGGGGTACCTGGTCCAGGTTCTTGGCATCCCAAACAAAGAATGGAGTAAGATGTGGGGCTGGTGGGCAAAGCTAGTGGGGGTTGATGAAGGGGAAAGTCCACACTGTTGCCCCAGAAAAGGCTGAGCATGTAGCTCAAGGCCCATGGACACAGTGAGCTCCTCTGTGCTGGGATGTGCTGGTTCCCCTTTCCCCCCAGCAGATCTGGGGATAATGTGCACTGATCGATCACCTCCTGAACTTGATATGAATGCTATAGTGCCCATGAATTTTTCCCCCAGCGAAGGCACAGGAGAGGCCCATATCTCAGGGCTAACCATGTATGTACAAGCAAGCTGCAGGTCAGTGCCTCGGGCCATGTCATGCCCAAGATAGGGACTACCCCCTGCAGGGTCTTGACCTGAGGGTCATCATCTGACTTCCTCCCTTAACCACAGATGCCTCAGTTCCCCTCACAGGAAGATTCTAGCTGTGGCAGGGGGGGTCCTGGCCCTGCCCATCCCAGTCTTCTACACCACACACAGGACTGATGTGCAGGTGACCTCTTCTGGACTGAAACCCACCTCAGGTCACCTTAGGGGAATGTCAGACAGTCAGACTCATGCCTTAGTGAGGCTGGCAGCAAACTCCACCCAGCACACAGTGGTTTTGTCAGCATTTATGGTCCTGGGAAATGACCTAGGTCAGTACCCCTTGGGGCACTCTGGGGCAACCATGTTGTTATGTCTCCACATGTCATGTAAGCTGAATCCATAAGGTCACACCTACCCATACATGAAGGAGACTAGGGAGTAAGCCCCACATGCACCCATGGGAGAGTATTTCTGGCAGAGGGAACAGCATGTACAGAGGCTCAGAGGCAGAAAGGAAGGTGCTATTTTGGGAAGGAAGGGAGAGTTCTTTTCTTCTCCAAGATAGAATATTCACATATTTTCACACATAAAACATGCATTTTCATGAGCATTGCCATTCAAAAATAAGAGGGTATTATGGGAAATTTTTCTTTACTCAGAGAATATTTGCCTAATTAAAATGGGAACCAATCCTTCTCAAAAATAGACCATATATTATGCCATAGGGCAACCCTCAGTAAATATACAGGGGTGGAGATAATACCATGCATTTTATCTGATCATAATGGAATGAAACTGGAAATCAATGATAAAAGAAGGAAGGAAAAATCCTACATCACATGGAAAATGAACAATATGTTACTGAATGATCAATGGGTTACAGAAGACATAAAGGAGGAAATCAAAAAATTCTTAGAGATAAATGAAAATACAGACACAACATATCAGAATCTATGGGACACAATGAAAGCAGTTTTAAGAGGGAAATTCATCGCCTGGAGGTCATTCCTCAAAAAAAGGAAAAACCAACAAATAAATGAGCTCACACTTCATCTCAAAGCCCTAGAAAAGGAAGAGCAAAACAATAGCAAATGTAGCAGAAGGCAAGAAATAATTAAAATCAGAGTGGAAATCAATGAAATTGAAACAAAAGAAACTATTGAAAAAATTAACAAAACTAAAAGTTGGTTCTTTGAAAAAATAAATAAGATCGACAGACCCTTAGCCATGCTAATGAAGAGAATAAGAGAGAGAACTCAAATTACTAACATACTGGATGAAAAAGGCAATATCAAAACAGATGCTACAGAAATACAGAAGACAATTAGGAATTATTTTGAAAACCTATATTCCAATAAAATACAAGATAGTGAAGACATCGATAAATTCCTTAAGTCATATGATTTGCCCAGACTGAGTCAGGAGGATACTTACAACTTAAACAGACCAATATCAATAGATGAAATAGAAGAAGCAATCAAAAGACTTCCAACCAAGAAAAGCCCAGGACCAGATGGGTATACAGCAGAGTTTTACAAAACCTTTAAGGAAGAATTAATACCAATACTTTTCAAGTTATTTCAGGAAATAGAAAAAGAGGGAGCTCTGCCAAATTCATTCTATGAGGCCAACATCACCCTGATTCCAAAACCAGACAAAGACACCTCAAAGAAAGAAAACTACAGACCAATATCTCTGATGAACCCAGATGCAAAAATCCTCAAAAAAAATTCTGGCGAATCGGATACAAAGGCACATCAAAAAAATTGTGCACCATGATCAAGTAGGATTCATCCCTGTGACGCAAGGATGGTTCAATATACGGAAATCAATAAATGTTATTCACCACATCAATAGACTTAAATATAAGAACCATATGATCTTCTCAATAGATGCAGAAAAAGCATTCGACAAAGTATAGCATCCCTTTATGTTCAAAACATTAGAAAAACTAGGGATAACAGGAACTTACCTTGACATTGTAAAAGCTATCTATGCTAAGCCTCATGCTAGCATCATTCTCAATGGAGAAAAATTGAAGGCATTCACCCTAAAATCTGGAACAAGACAGGGATGCCCTCTATCACCACTTCTATTCAATATAGTTCTCGAAACACTGGCCAAAGCAATTAGACAGATGAAAGAAATTAAAGGCATAAAAATAGGAAAGGAAGATCTTAAATTATCACTATTTGCAGATGACATGATTCTATACCTAGAAGACCCAAAAGGGTCTACAAAAAAACTACTAGAACTAATAAATGAATTCAGCAAAGTGGCAGGATATAAAATCAACAAGCATAAATCAAAGGCATTTCTGTATATCAGCGACAAAACTTCTGAAACGGAAATGAGGAAAAACACTCCATTCACAATCCTCAAAAAAAATAAAATACTTGGGAATCAACCTAACAAAAGAGGTGAAAGATTTATACAATGAAAACTACAAAACCCTAAAAAGAGAAGTAGAAGAAGATCTTAGAAGATGGAAAAATATACCCTGTTCATGGATAGGCAGAACTAACATCATCAAAATGGCGATATTACCAAAAGTTCTCTATAGGTTTAATGCAATGCCAATCAAAATCCCAACAGCATTTCTTGTAGAAATAGATAAAGCAATCATGAAATTCATATGGAAAAATAAAAGACCCAGAATAGCAAAAGCAATTCTAAGCAGGAAGTGTGAATCAGGTGGTATAGCCATATCAGATTTAAAACTATATTACAGAGCAATAGTAACAAAAACAGCATGGTACTCGTACTAAAACAGGCGGTTGGACCAACAGAATATAGGACACAGAGACTAATCCACAAAGCTACAACTATCTTATATTTGATAAAGGAGCTAAAAGCATGCAATGGAGGGAGGATAGCATCTTCAACAAATGGTGCTGGGAAAACTGGAAATCCATATGCAACAAAATGAAACTGAATCCCGTCCTCTCACCATGCACAAAAGTTAACTCAAAGTGGATCAAGGAGCTAGATATCAAATCAGAGACTCTGCGTCTGATAGAAGAAAAAGTTGGCTCCGATCTACATATTGTGGGTTCTGGCTCCAAATTCCTTAATAGGACACCCATAGCACAAAAGTTAATAACAAGAATCAACAAATGGGACTTACTTAAACTGAAAAGTTTTCTCTCAGTAAGAGAAACAATAAGAGAGGTAAATAGGGAGCCTACATCATGGGAACAAATTTTTACTCCTCACACTTCTGATAGAGCCCTAATATCCAGAGTATATAAAGAACTCAAAAAATTAAACAATAAGAAAACAAATAACCCAATCAACAAATGGGCCAAAGACCTGAACAGACACTTCTCAGAGCAGGACATACAATCAATCAACAAGTACATGAAAAAATGCTCACCATCTCTAGCAGTCAGAGAAATGCAAATCAAAACCACCCTAAGATACCATCTCACTCCAGTAAGATTGGCAGCCATTATGAAGTCAAACAACAACAAGTGCTGGTGAGGATGTGGGGAAAAGGGTACTCTTGTACATTGCAGGTGGGATTGCAAACTGGTGCGGCCAATTTGGAAAGCAGTATGGAGATTCCTGGGAAAGCTGGGAATGGAACCACCATTTGACCCAGCTATTGCCCTTCTCGGACTATTCCCTGAAGACCTTAAAAGAGCGTACTACAGGGATACTGCTACATCGATGTTCATAGCAGCACAATTCACAATTGCTAGACTGTGGAACCAACACAGATACCCTTCAATAGATGAATGGATAAAAAAAATGTGGCATTTATACACCATGGAGTATTACGTAGCACTAAAAAATGATGAAATCATGGAATTTGCAGGGAAATGGATGGCACTAGAGCAGATTATGCTTAGTGAAGCTAGCCAATCCCTAAAGAAAAAATACCAAATGTCTTCTTTGATATAATGAGAGCAACTAAGAACAGAGCAGGGAGGAAGAGCAGGAAGAAAAGATTAACATTAAACAGATACATGAGATGGGAGGGAAAGGGAGAGAAAAGGGAAATTGCATGGTAATGGAGGGAGACCCTCATTGTTATACAAAATTACATATAAGAGGTTGTGAGGGGAATGGGAAAATAAACAAGGAGAGAAATGAATTACAGTAGATGGGGTAGAGAGAGAAGATGGGAGGGGAGGGGTGGGGGGGATAGTAGAGGATAGGAAAGGTAGCAGAATACAACAGTTACTAATAGGGCATTATGTAAAAATGTGGATGTGTAACCGATGTGATTCTGCAATCTGTATTTGGGGTAAAATTGGGAGTTCATAACCAACTTGAATCTAATGTATGAAATATAATATGTCAAGAGCTTTGTAATGTTTTGAACAACCAATAAAAAAATAAAATGGGAACCAAGATTTCACAAGAATTACAAAAATTAAAAAATGAGAAAAATGTTGATTGGGTTTATTCCTTGAGAAATGAAATTCAGATTATTATAATAAGTTTACTTGATCTTATGTTAAAGAAAACACAGGTTTAATAATTTGCATGTTCTAATATGCAGAACAAAGAATTTATAGCATGCAGATCATCTGTGACTCTTCTTCAATTTTATATTGTCACATAATATTGAATTTTTAACTTCACATTTGACATTGCCAATATGATCATTGAAAGGGTCAATTCAGCAGAAATATTCAAGGGCTTCCGCAGTCCCCAGCAGCTTCACTGTGCCTGGCAGTATAAGCTGCTCTCTTATAAAGCAGTGCTTTCCTTGGTCTTTTCCTCTCCACTTGTTAACTGTCAATGACTCTCCCTTGAAGAGTGACTGTAGACCCTTGCTGCATTCTTGTTGCCAAGCACCCTCCTGGCATGTGTCAATCCTCCAGGATCACAAGACTTGCAATTTCACTTTGCAATAAAGATGCACTGCATGCATATTTTGTTTGAAGCTGCCAGTAAGCAGAGCCAGCACAACCAAGATGGCGGAGATGTCAGAGTAGTGGGTGGGATAGATGCTGCTGTTGTCCAAGGACAATGGCTAAGTGAGGACAGACATTCTTCCTTCCTTCCATCCTCACCCCCCGACTCCATCCTCCCTTCCTTCTTTCCTTTCTTCATTTTTCTTTAAAAGAAAATTCTTGGAATGGTGGTATAAGGATTTATAAGAATTTTTTTATTATAATGGAAGCCATGTTCCTTTTTTTGTGTGCACCAAATGTGGGAGCATATGCAGAGACTTGAGAAATTACATGTAGTTTTTACTTCAATGATGCCAGGACATATATAACAGATGACAGCAATTGGTATTGAGTTGTTAGCAGGGATTTTTTTTTGAGAGCATTGTAGTAATTTCTAGTAGTTTCATTCATCCTGACAATGTCATAAATGCATGGGATTTGATTTCAGCTCATGGTCTCCCTTCCCCCATTCTCCTTTCTCCACTCTATAGATGTTTCTCATCTATTTATTTATATTGAGTTGTTCTCTCTACTTACATATAAAGTTGAAATTTCCTGTGGTGTACTTGTATATGCACATACATGGTTTTTTCAGAATTCACTCCCTTGTCCTGCCCTTGACCACCCCTACTCCCTCTTGGTCTATTTCTACTCCACTGACCTTCCCTGGACACTCTCCTCCCTCTTTCCTTTATTTCACTCTAGTTTCCATATGTGAGAGAAAACATTTGACCTTTGATTCTCTGAGACTGAGCTCATTTTCCTTAGCACAGTGTTCTCCACTTCCATGATTTCATTTTTCCTTATGGCTGAGTACAACTCCATTTTGGGGCTAGAACACATTTTCTTAATTCATATATCTATGACAGGCATCTGGGTTGATTCCATGACTTGGTTGTTGTGATTTGTGCTGCTGTAAACGTTGTTGTACCCACATCATTGTAGTATGTTGATTTTAGTGTTTTTTTTTTTTTTTGGATAAATACCAGGGAATGGGATAGCTGGGCCCCATGGTGATTCCATTCCTAATTTTTGAGGAATCTCCATCCTGCTTCCCAGAGTGATTGTGCTAATTTGCAGCTCCACCAGCAATGTGGAAACGTGCCCTTTCCCCAAAATTCTTCCGAGCATTTATAATTCTTTGTGGTCTTGATAATTATCATGCAGATGGAAGGAGATAAAATCTTGATGCAGTTTTGGTTTTCGTTCCTCTGATTGCTAGGGCGGGTGAGAATTTTGTCATATATTTATTGTCATTTGTTTTTCTTCTTTTGGAAAGTGTCTGTTTAGTTCTTTTGCCCATTTATTGATTTGGTTATTTGTTTTCTGGAGGTAAGTTTTTTGAGTTTTTATGTGTTCTGGGTATTGATCTCCCTCACAGGAGCAGCTGGCCAGGGTCTTCTGCCATTCCATAGGTGCTCTCTTCACACTCTTAGTCATGTCATTCGCTGTGCAGAAACTTTTAATTTGATGTTACCTCACTCACTGATTCTTGTTTTATTTCTTGGGGTGTAGGGTTTTTTTGAGGAATCTGGTGTTGCATCTGTATGTTGGAGTATTGACTGTATGTTTTCTTTGAGAAGTTGCAAGGTTTCTGTTCTGATTCCTAAGGTTTGGATCCATTTAGACTTGACTTTTGTGAAGGGTGAGAGACAGGGGTCCAGTTTCCTTCTTCTACATATACATATCCAGGTTTCCCAGCACAATTTGTTAGAAAGACTATCTTTTATCCAACATACATTTTTGGAAACTTTGTCAAGTATCCAATTGCTGTAAGTGTGCGGGTCTATTTCTGTGTCTTCTAGTCTATTCTATTCATCTTCATGTCTGTTTTTATGCCAAACCATGCTGTTTTTGTAACTACAGTTCTGGAGTATGGTTTGAAATCCTCTACATCATTGTGATGCCTCCTATGTCACTCTTTGTACTTAGTATCACTTAGACTATTCTGTGTATCTTATTCTTTCAAATGAATTTTAGGGCTGTTTTGTCAAATTCTGTGAAAAAAATGACATTTTAATAAGGATAACATTGAATCTGTATATTACTATACTGGTAGTATGGCCATTTTGACAGTACTAATTCTGCCAATACAAGAACATGGGAGGTCTTTTCCATTTTCTAGGGTCTTCTTCAATTTATTTGTTCAGTGTTGCATGATTTTAATTGTAAAATCTTTCACCTTCTTAGTTACATTAGTACTCAAGTATTTTATTTTTTTGAGGTCATTGTGAATAGGATGGTTTTCTTGATATCTATCTTGGCTGAATCAGTGTTGGAGTCTGGGCTTTAATTGCTCCAAACAAATATAACCTAAATTGAGGGAAAATTTGGACCAAGGACTGTGATTAGGAAAAAAAAATTAACTTGTGTTAAAGAAAGGTGCAAAATGTCAATAGTTTGGCATCGGGCTTATACTTTTGATACACAGCACTCCACTTTAATTATAACTTCAATCTTCTTTGAGGAGCTTCTCTTTGATAACCCTTCATGGATGATTAAAATGGGATTAACTTTGCCCTTGGCGCAGGAATAAAAAAATGTATACTCAATAGGATTCATCTCATAAAATTTTGGCTCCAGAATTTTTGTTGTGGGGAAGAGAGTTATGCTTTCTTTCTTTATGGATGTCAGTATAAGATCTGGAGCTGTGGCAGCCACACTGTTACCATGAGAATCCTCAGGTGTAAATTTAATAGGATCAGCTGCCTGAAAGAAATGGGGGCATCAATTAAACCTCAGTAGTGAGCTGCACTGGAAATGGCTCTATGAATAGAACTTGAGCAGTCATGAAGCAGAGTTGGTGTTTGTGTGTGTGTGTGTGTGTGTGTGTGTGTGTGTGTGTGTTTACAATTGCAACCACTATAAAATTTCTGAGAATTTTCAGATATGCACTGAGGTCTTATGGGTCCAAAGGTTTCAGAGTTTGATGTTCTCTAGAGCAAAATATTTTATGAAAGAAGTGGATTTGCCATACCAAAGTGAGGAGTTTTCCCTGCCTTGGGGTGTGGGAAGAATTTTCTGCCAAGAAACAGGAGGTGGATAAGGAAATCATATCTGGAAAGCAGGTGGTTGGGGTGCTGCTGGGGTTTTAGAACAGTTCCCAGGGACCTCAGAGGAGGTGGTTGGGATGTTGCTGGGGTCCTAGAGCAGTTCCCAGGGAACCTCAGGGGAGGTGATTGGGGTGCTACTTGGGTCCTAGAGCTATTACAAGGAACCTTAGGGGAGGTGGTTGGGATGCTGCTGGGGTCTTAGAACAGCTCCCAGGGACTTCATAGAGGTGGTTGGGTGCTGACTGGTGTCCTAGAGCAGTTCCCATGGAACCTCATCAGGTGGGATCAAGTGCTGAGTTTGTCCTCTCTGGGGAGTATCTGGAGGTTCATGTTGAGAATGTATCAGTAATTAACATGGATCAGTTTCTAATACTCCATGCAGGGCACATGTGTGCCTCATTTAACATTCACCATGGCAAGGAGGGTGAGTGTCATCACCTACTATTCATGTACATGGATGCCAAGTCCCAGCAGCTCAGCTACACTGCCCAGGTCTCACTGGGAGTCAGCTGAACCCCAACCTGCTCCCAGTGCCTCTGTGATCCTCTCTGATAATAATATCACTTAGACTATTCTGTATAACAAATAGTCTGGCCCAACTGCCTCCTTCATCCTGCATGATTCCTGCTGTCCTGGGGGCTGGTGGATTGCATGTTTAGGGCTTCTTAAGCCTGCAGGGCAAACTCATACCATTCATTCCTCCTCACCTGCCATGTTGTATTATTTGCATAGTTGTTGTCCCCTAGATATTCTTGGCACCTCCTCTGTGCATCATATGTATAATAACATGCATGCCAGGACCTGCCCTCTACCTGTTCTCTACTTGCACCACACCTGCCCTGCCCACATCTGCCCCCTTCCTTCTCTGCACCTGCATCCCACAACACCATCGTAGGACTTAATGAAACAGCCCTGCACAAGTGTCCTTCAGCTGCCACACCAATGACCAAGGAGGTGGTGGTTAGAGCAGTGGGGATCTGTGCTCTGGGCATGGGGTGCCCAAGCTCACAGTGCAGATGCTGTGGGGTGGAGAAGGTGCTCCAGCCTCTGCTCTTCATCTTCTCCATGACTCTGTGTCTTTTCCTGTTTTGTTTCATAAAGACACGACTCCCTGGACTCAGCACCACACTAAAACAACAAGCCTCCTCTCGAGATCCTTAAGGAACTCCAGGGGTGGAGGACCCCCCTCTACATAAAGCCACATCATGGGTGCTGGGTGGATGTGGGGTTGGGGAGCTCTCCAGACACCACTGCATTTTCCTCTCAGCACTTTCCATTACAGTCTTAGCTACTGGCAGAGCCAGGCCCTGGGCCTGGCCCCTGTGTGGCCAGCCATGCCCTGCCTCCCAGGGGCAGTGTCTGAGCTTTGGCCTGCCCTGCAGTAGGTGTACCTTCTGATCATGTTGCTTGGCTCCCAGGCTGCTCATCTGGGAGGCCAGATAATGCGTCCTGGTGCTGTGCTGGAGGGGTCAGCATAGTGCAGGCAAGGCCTGAGGCAGTCTGTGCAGACCCCACTGGTTTGGCCATGGGCCCCGTGGATTTTGGTCCTGGAAGCTACACAGACCCATGAGAGCCCCACGGGCCTTCAGCTGCTGCTGTCCTGTTCACACCAGACACAGTGTTCTCACGTGTGACCTGGGTTGGTCATGTTGCCTTTGCATTTGGATCATGAGTGCTTTTCCCAGGGGTCATGGGACCTTGATCTAGTGGATGCACTGACCTCACTCTCCTGCCTGTTGGCTACCAGTAGAGATGGTGGCATCTGCTCTCCAAATATGAGCCATCTTTACTTCTGCTGGATGAAGTGGACAGTTTTCTCCTTGGCCACCCACGTAAGAGCCTGTCCAGTGACAACTTAGCAGCGTAATCACATGGAAAATGGGAGCAGAAAGCATGCCTGCCACCCAGTGGGATGAGGGTGCCATGGATCTATGAGAGTCTTCAGGCTGAGTGGCCTGTAGTAGAAGGCCAGATGCATGTTGTCATTGGTTACTAAGTAATTTTCCTAGTGTTAAATTGGTCCTGGGAATGTGTGTCCATGGTCTTGGCCTGTAGCCCATGCCATCTGAGACTCACAGTCCAACCTGAGCTCTGTGCCTTCTCATTTCCTTGGGCTTTGTGCATAGCACTTGATCCCAAGAAGTTCTTAACTGTCAGGGGATGTTGGAAACAGTGAGTGGGAGAAGGTGCTCGGCAGCCTTGAGCATCACTGAGTCCTGGTCACAGGCTTCCTTAGTGATCCCTACCCATGGCACATAGGGACCACTGTACTCACCCAATGGAAAGTTTGGAGTTCTTGCCACCTGTGCACATTATTAAAAAAGCCAACAGGATACAGAAAGAGGGACAGAAGAGTCAGAGCAAGATTTGTGAGGGTCTCCAGTGGATGCCATCTCTCCTGGCCGAGGTTTTTCAGGAAATGCCAGGAACAAGACATGGCAGCCAAGCAGCTGGTAGTCTGGGGACAGACTTGTCAGAGAGAGAGGGGGATGCAGAAGAGGGGCATAAGGAAGAGGGAGGCAGGAAAGGAGGGCAGTTGGGGAGGGATCCATGTCAGGAAGGGGAGAGCAACAGGAGTGGAGGGCAGCAGGACAGGGGGCATCAGGAGGGGACAACACCGCATTTCCTTTTCTTTTAGTTAGAGAGGCACACCTGAGTCCCCAGTCCCACTGCAGGGTTCCCTGGGCAGGCAGCAGCAAGAGCTTCATACCACCCCCAGTTCCATCCTTCAATGCCTCAAATTCTGCTACAAGAGCATTGCTCGCTTGGGCCATACAGAGGTTAGCTTCAGCCACATGGAATTATGGTGGGTCATTTACCTGTCCCCACCCCAAACTTTTTTTCTTTTTTAAAAGATTGAGTTAGAATTCATGTAACATAAAATTAACGACTTTAAAGCCATCAATTCAGTGGCACTTAGCACATCACCCAAAAAAGATAGTTTGTACCCACTAGCTAAACAGTACCTCACCATTCCCCTGCTGTTCCTAGACCCTGGAGACCACTGATCTGCATTTCTGTCTCTATGGTTCACTTTCTGTATGAATCATACCACTCAATATGTTCACTTTCCCACACTTCATATAATAGTTTTTTGATGGGCACTGTTGGAGCATGCATCTTTCTTCAGCCATTTAAACAACTCAGTAATACTCCAAGGTCATGAATGAACCATGCTTTAGTTTTTCCTCAACAGTCGATGGACATTTGAGTTCTTGCCCCCTGTGCACATTATAAACAGCACTGGCCAGGTGGTGATGCACAGCTTTAATCCGGGTGGCTTGGGAGGCTGGGGAGGAGGATTACAAGCTCAAAGCCAGCCTTAGCAACTTAGGAAGTCCCCAAGCAATTTAGCAACCCCTGTCTCTAAACAAAATTTAAGAAGGGCTGGGGATGTGGCTCAGTGACTAAGTGCCCCTACATTCAATCATTGGTACCATAACAAAACAAATCAAAAACCCCAAACAAACAAACAAACAGTGCTGTTGTGCACATGTTTGTATGTGTATTTTACTGAGTTCCTGTTTTCAATTCTTTGGACTCTAAGCCTAGGAGTGGGATTGCTGGGTCCTGTAGTCATTTTATAAGAAACTAATTGTTATACATACTAGGGGATCTCTTGCATCCATAAGTATGCAAACATGATTTGGTCCAGTTCATTCCCCACTCCCTCCTCCCTCCTGCCACTCCCTCCTCTTCTGGTTTTTCATCTATTTTCATGAGACCCTCCCCAGATTTTTTTTTCCTTTTTGCTTTCTAGTTTCCTAACGAGGGAAAGCATATGTGGGTCCTACAGTAGTTCTAGGTTAACGTTTTGAGAAATTGGCAAACCGTTTCCATAGCAGCTGTGCCTTTTATATCCCCACCAACAACATGTGAGGATCTGATCTCTCCAGGACCTTGCCACCTCCTTTATGTCATATTTTAACCAGTGAGTGAGTGTGGAGTGGTGGCTCACTGTGGTCTTGATTTGCATTTCCCAATGACTGACGATGCTGAGCATCTTCTCATGCACCTGTTGGCCATCTGTATGTCTTCTTTGTAGAATTATGCAGTCAAGACCTTTGCCTATTTTTTCATTGCATAATTTGTCTTTTTGTTATTGATTTGAAAGAACTCTTTGCATATTCTGGATATTAGCTCTTATCAGATGATCTGTAGATCATTCCTCCCATGTCACTGTCTACTATATCTTCACTTTTTCTCATCTTGTTTTAACCAGCAGCACCTTGGACCGTATGTGGTCTGATGATTAATCTTGAGGGGATCTTGGCTCCCTAGGTCTCAGCAGTGCTGAACATGAACTCCCTATGCCTGTCTTTGCTCTCTGACTCCTGCACATGGGCCTCGCCTGCCCTTGGCATTCCTTTTGTGTGTTCATAGGAAAGACTGCAAGAGCTTTGCTGAGCATTCCCCATCACTGAGTGCTCAGTGCAGTGGCCTCCTAGGTCCCTGATGTGGCAGCACCTGGCCTTCCCCATCCCATGGTGACTGTTTCCCACTTGCAGGTGAGGGGCAGAGTCCATCTACTTCCCCACATGCCTATCACACCAAATGAATCCCAGTGGCAGGAAGTGACCTGTCCAAACTCAGACTAAACTGAAAATTAATGGAAATGGTCAACGCTTTGGGCTCCGATTTTCAGGCACTCGTAAAAATAACAGGACACTTTGTTTTCAGAGGAAAACAACTCACAGTGTTCTTCTTGTCTCCTGGGGAGAGGACAGTATGCCCACACTCCCCCTTATAGGGTCGTGTTGGCCTGCGGAGTTGTCCTGGGATGCTTTCTTATACATTTTGTTTCCTACCTCTCAGAATTAAGGTGGCAGCAGGTGTGAAGATCGCAGCCTTGAGAACCAGCAATAGAGACCAGTGGGAAGTGGACCACAGCAGCACACAGATGATGGCCACTTTGGCCTGCATGGGCCACCAGACACCCAGGGCAGGTGAATGGCCCAAGGCCCAAGGCAGTTGAGAGACTGGGTACTGTGTGGGAACCGAGGGCTGGAGGTGGCGTCTAGACAGATGCAGCTCCACTGAGGGGGTCATTGTTCCTTTCCACTTAAATAGTCATTTTTCTGATGTCACACCTGGGGACTGGTGCATATCTTTGGTCTTAAGCTAGGTTCCTGGCACTGCTGGGGGGCAGCCTCTCTTCTCCAGCTGGGGCTCGAACCACAGTTATGTGGGCTGTGCTCAGCTCTGCTGCAGAGAGAGGCCCTCACTGATGATGTTGCATTGGGACAACTTGTGGGTGACCAGATCCCTTGCCTGAAGTCTTGGCCCCTGCCCTGCCCCATGTATGGGGCAAGCATCTTCAGTGGTTATTCAGGTTAATTACTGTGGCAGCTATGCAGCCACAATCATGGCTCAGGCCTCACCCCGAGTGAGGCACCAGCTCCTTATCTGAGTACATGAGCCCCTCAGGCAAGTGCTCTGTCATGCTGCATTGTCATAGTCTTTTCTCTTTCCTTTCTTCTCTATTAGATTCTTTGAGGACCACAAACACAGGATCTTTGGTGGGTGTGTGAGTGGTGGGGACAGCCTGTTCCCTGAAGTGGCATGGTGTGGCTGCCTCTTCCTGGTGACCCTGACAGCATCAGCTGGTGTTTCCCTCTGCCTGCTCTTTCAGGGGAAAGAGGGCCTCAGATAAGTGCTGGTCAGAAGCCTGTTAGGAACCACTGTCTGGGTGATCTGGACACCTCTCCCTTCAAACTCATTCTAGCAGCCTCAGGTGACCACAATGTCTCTGGAAATCTATGTCTATCTGCTGCTCACCCCCAAATGCTGGGCACCCCAAATCTAGAACATCCCCAAATCCTGAACATACCCAAATACTGAGCACCCCAAGTCTTGATCACATCAAATTCCTGAGTTGTTAATATTAGCTCAGGGCATTCAGCTGCAAGTAATAGATCATCTGCCTGCAGATGGCTGCTACAAAAGAATTTTGTCATCTCACATCCCAAGCAATTCAAAGCTGGTTGGTCTTGTTATTGGTGACACAGTGGTACCACATGTCTGCTCAGTGTTTCTGTCCTTCTACTCCAATCCAGCCAGAGAACTGACCACCATCCTGTACCTCATCTCCTCATGGTCACAAGATGGCTGCAGCTCTTTCAGGCATTGAAAACTTACCCAGAAATATTCAGGGGTTGAAAAGGAGTGGGACTTGTCCTAAGTGTCTTCTTCTATAATCAGTCTCCAGGGGAGTCTTCCCTTAAGAGCTCATCAGTAAGCTGTGGGATCTCTGCCTTTGCCCAAGAAGCAGGTGCTCTTGGGAAGTACCTGTTGGATAGTATTTTGGGCTTTGTAGTGGGAGATGGTCTCTGCCATCAGGGAATGAAGAGGGGAGAGTGGCAGATAGTACTCTTCAGAGTTGGTGTCTGTCAAGGGCTGTGGCTTTATTCTGTTTTGCACTGTGTGTGATGAAGCTTTTCATTACTGTGACCAGGATACATGACCCCTACAGCTCTGAGTAAAGAAGGTTTACTTTGTCTTACCATTTCAGAGGCTTTAGTTCATGGTTGACCAAATAGATTGCTCTGTGCCTGAGGTGAGGCAGAACATCATGGCTGGAGGGTGTGGTGGGGAGAGCTGCTCAGTCCCAGGCCTTGGGAGTGGAGAAGACAGGAGCTGGGGATGAGAGGAACCTTGTCAGGCCACATCCCCAGTGATGACCTTCCTCCAACAGGGTCCCACTCCCAATAATCCATTCCCATCTTCAATCCATCTGGTGCATTATTCCAACGAGGAGGTCAGCACCTGGGGATGGAGTCATTTCCTATGATCCCCACTGTTTTCGCTGTTGACCAGTGACGAGTCCTTGCTTCCCCAATGTTGAGGAATAACTCCAGAGAAGCATGCTGAGGCAAGGTCAGAGTGGAAAATTAGAAGTTTATTAAAAAAAAAAAACAGCAGAAAAGCCTTCTCCCAGAGGAAGAAGGGGACCCAAGAGGTGGAATCCATTGAAGGGCGAATGTGTTCGCCTTTTTATAGTTTTTGGTGATGGAAGGGTGAATGTGTTCCCCTTTTTATAGTTTTTGGTGGGAAGGGTTGGGACACAGGTGGGCCAAAGAAGTAATCTGGGCATTTCTGAGTAAAGTTTGATGTTCATTAACATTTCTTTGGGATGGAGGTATCTTCAAATCTGTTGGGGGAAGTTTCCTGGGCTTCATTAACTTTCTTTGGGATGGGCTGTCTTCAAATCTGTTGCGGGCTGTTTTCTGGGCTTCATTAACATTCCGAGAGTTGCTCAGCTTTTCCAGAAATTCATTCTCAACATGGCCTCCATTTTAGATTTCACTTGATATTAGACCCAATTTACCTAACTACACTGACTACCTAATTTTAAATCTGGCTTCACCACCTCTGGACATTTCTGAACTGGGGACTAAGCCTTTAGGTGCATGAGACTTTGGGGGACTTTCCAGACCCAAGCCATAACAAACAGCACTGCTGTGTGTATTCCTGGTAGAAAAGTTCCTCTCGGGTGCTTGGTTTATTAGGTGGTTTTGTCCATTTGGTCCTGTAACAATGAAGGTCTTCAGGCAGGTTGAGTTTTTGATGGACGGGCACCAGGAGCATTGGATTAGGGCTCCAACCTTCTACTCAGAGCCTGTCCCCATGTTCCCATGGTTGTACACCTCTCAAGTGCTCTCCATTCTTGAGGAGGATGGTGGACACTGACTACATCTGCATCCATCTGTTGATGTGGTCACTCTGATAGAAGCTTTTCTTCCCAGACAGGCCCAGCAGAGGTCCTGGTCATCCATGGCTCTGGGGATATAACTATGATCATGTGATCCCCTAAGCAACTGCCATAGCCATCCCTGAAGTCAGGGGTTCCCATCAACCTCAGCTGAAGGCTGGATGGAAGGTGGGAGGGGATCTGGAGGCCATGGACTCTGATGGGGATTTGAGTGAGAGTGAGCCAGACAGTCACCACAGTGTCAGGGGTCCTGATACCCCCAGAGCATGCTGTGGGTGCCATCTGTCCCTGCATCCCGGGACACTGGGTAGGTGATGGTGTCCAGGTTCCATGCAGAAGGAATTTTGTTGAAATATTTGGTCAAATGGTAATGTTTCAAATGCAGAGAACCACACAAATTCTTGGAGGTGGTTGTCACTGTTGTCTTCTGAGAGCAGAGTTTGAAGTTCTTAGAAGTGACTGAGAAAGAGATATGTGATTGACAGCTCCTAGCCCCACCCTTCTCCCCAGGGCTGAAGAAGGGCAGGGATTGTGGCTATGGTGTGATATTTTATGCTCATCTAGTATCCCTCTAGAATCCATTCCATAATATAAATAAATAACTGCTTATTTTTATGCCTTCGGTTGCATTGTGATATCAAATGAGGTGTGAAGCACAGGCCCGTGGAGGGAACTTTCTGCTAACAGGAATGTGTGAATATATCTCAGCACATCATCCAGCAGGAAGCTGTGATCTCTGAGTTGTGACAACCTTGAGTGGAACTGAGTTTTTAATAGAACATAATGTACAAACTGCCTGAAATTCTGTGATAAGAATTACACGTGTTGTGTCGGGTGCCCTGATGCACACAGCTAGGAGGGCAGTGCAGGTCTTAATTTAAAATATTGTAATGACTACTAATCCTGAGGGAATGTCAGTAATAAAGATGAAGCCAGAAGATAAAGGGTTGTGTTGCCAAAAGACAAAAGATTAGAAAAAGAAGCAAATTGGAAAGGTTCAGTACAGATAAGCTGAAGCCAAGGGAACAAGACAGAGGACATGGCTCTCTGCATAGAAGCAACGTGCCTTTGGCCAGTGGAGGCAAGTGTTTCCCTGCCTTTACTGGCTGTTGGACCTAGACCTCAGGAGGTGAGCCACCAGGACCCATAGTTCAAAGCCCTCCTCTTCTGAGCACTGTGGTTGGGGCAGAGGGAGGCTCTGTTGTCCACAGGGAAGAGGAGAAGCAAAGACAAGGCTTTCTGCAGAGGACAGGCCATCTCCATGCGGTTGCCATGGTCCAACGTGCACTGGGAAATGTGACCATGTTTGGCATGCATCAGGCTGTGTCTCCCAGTGGGCTGACACTTCACACCTGAGCTGAGAAGAAGGAGGCAGCTTCCAGCCGGTCCTCATCTGGCCATGCAGCACCTCTGCAACTTGCCAGTGCAGCTGCCCCCTCCTCACCACCGTTTGGTGTTAGCTTCTCCTCTCCTCATGTTAAAGGGTTCACTAAAAAATGGAAGAACACAGGGAAGGGTTAGTCTGTCCCTCAGGAACATCTTGTGTGATTTGTTCATCTATACCTTATTTTATGTAAAGATTTTGTTAAAATCACACACACACACAAACACATATATAGACAGACTTATATAAAATCATATATATATATATATATATATATATATATATATATATATATATATATATACATATATATGTATATATATATATATATATATATATATATATATATATATACATATATATTCATATACATGTATATATATACATATATATATATATATATATATATATATATATATATATATATATATCAGGAGCTAGGAATAATTTTTAAAGTCTTTAAGGTGAACAACATTTCAAAAATTAGAAACCTGAGTCCTTGATGTGGACATCTGTCATTATTCCCACTTGACAGCTGTTTGAGTGGAGGCCCAATTAAGCAACTCTCATGGTCCCACAGCCAGTTTGTGGTAAAAGCCATTGACTCCAAAGCCTGTGCTTGGACCACTGACCGGGGCTCTGAAGATGCTTGTCAAGGGGTCCCTACATGGGTCCCCATCCTGCAACTCTCTGTCCCACTGGATGGAATGCTCAGTAGCAGCAGCTCCTACAGTGCCAGTAGCCATCTAGCACATGGACCTAGGCAACAGAGGCTCCTCCAAAGATAGGCCCACATTCTCATCTCCAGAACTTGTTTGCCTGATCTTTGGTCAATGGGTCTTTGCAGAGGTGGTTGATGTGGGCTGTAAGGTGGCCTTCACTGAGGAACTGGCACCTCCCTCCTCAGCTGGACAGGAGAGGGAACTGTCACCATGTTCTGGGAAAGAATCCATTGCAGCTTCTCATTCAATAAGGAGCAGCCTTCTGTCCACAGAAGATCCTGAAAGCTCATCCTGAGATGGGGCCACAGACAGGCAGCTTTGGGCCAGGTTCTTTGAACACTGCCATGTGTGAATCAAAGGTGGCAATCGTTTCCTTGGTTGACAAAGGGGAATGGGCCATTTACTGCGTTCTTCACTTTATGCTGTTAAGTGCTTCAATCTGAACTTTAATATATGTTTGTTTTCCATAGCAAATGGCTCAGTGTACGGGATCCTACAAGTGGACTTTGGCGTCAACAACAGCAATGGTCTGGCTGGGACCCAGCAACTCAGCTGGCAAGTGGTATACCCAATTGAGGACTTCATGAGTGAGCTGGTAATTTCTGAGATCTTTATCAGCCATACCACCTTTGTGGGCATCGTCCCTCTTGCAATGGTACACAATTATGGCTTTAGGAGAAGAGGAACAGAGAAGTTTTCTTTAAATACTTTGATTACTCTAATGTCATGAAGCAGAATGTCATCTGTTCTCTCACATTCACTTGGTACATGTTGTTTAAACAAGAAAAATATTCTTAAATTGCATTTCCTTTATCTGCTTTCCATAGTGCCTCCTGGAAACTATGTAGGTCTAATGTGTAAATCCTTTTTCATTTTTGGAGACTGTGGAATGGTTTCTTGGGGAGCCCTCATCCTTTATTGTCTCCATCTTTGTGCATGTCAGGACCAAGTGATGTGCTGAGGGAAGATAGTTTTGTTGAAATGTATGGTAGGGTGTGTGTTGGGACAGAGTTCTGTGTGCCCAGTTACCAGCCCCTCATCAATTGGCTTTGCTTTGGGAGTCCCCAGGTGGGCTGGGATTGGCAAACTTTGAAATGCAGGTGGACCAAAAGAATCTTGTTGGCAACTGCCCAGATGAACTTATTCAGGATCCCAGAGCTCACAAAACTGCCTGTGGTTTTGCTTCATGGGTCAGAAAGCAGCTGGGATTTTCCCTGTGTTTTGCCGAAACTCTTTCCACAACTAAGGCCCAGGGACCACACTTGAGGATGGAGTCATTGATGATATTCCAGTTCATAAAAAGGAGGGTGCTGAGGGTCTGTGGGAGGGCCATGCACTCCATACTCTTCTGTCCTGGAAATTATCAAGTAAATTCTTCACTGAGTTGAACTTCCTGCCGGGACCTCACACACAGCTATTCTGGGGAAATCTGTGGCTGCTTTGGATCATTTCTCACTCAAGTTGGATATCAGAGTTGAGCCAATTGCAGATGAAAACCCTATTCATTAATTAATGTACTGTTACTCCCCCATCTTGAGGTCCTAGCATGTGCCCTTTGCCTGAAACACATGTTCCCTTCCTCTCCCTGGGTTGGTTCTTTTCCTGATCCTTGGCTGTTAGAGAGGCACCTTCCCTGACCACACTGGTTTGTGCAGCCCTCAGCTACTCCCTGCTCTTCTGTTACTGTCCATGTCTTCCTATTTCATGATCCTCACAGATGTCACCACTGGCCATTGCTGGAGTCATCTACTGACTCTCTCCCCAGAAGATGAGATCCTAGTCAGTTTCATCCACCCCTGTCTCTGTGGCACCCATAGCAAGGCCTGGCACAGTTGATGGTTGTTGAATGAATGAATGGACCCCATGCTTGAATACAAGTTCCAGGGCATTTACATTTTGAAAATTATGTGATCCTGTCAGCAGTGATCCACATTTTGGTGTGGTGGAGGCATGACTTTGTAGGAAATCAGCTTCTAAGCAACAGTGGTGGCTGGTGTGTGTTTCAGGGAGAGATGAGGCATCCTTACAGTCCCTCTCCCTGGGAGCACTCCTGCAGATTCTCCAGCTCAACCTAGCTTGGGCCACAGTTGGGGAATATCTTCACTCAAGTCCTTGCCCTTTGTCTGATGCTTCATCTCTAGCCCTGAAGTGCCAAAGCCTCCTGACACTTATGAGGGTGGAATTCAGCAGAGAGCTTCATGCTCTCTTCTTGAGAAATCACCAGTTTCTAGAGTTGCTGGGAAGCAAGATGTGTTTGCCGGTCAGGGCCTGGGACCAGAGCAGGAGTAGAGAACAGGGCTGGGCAGGTGCAGAGCACAGGCTGAATCCAGCCTGGTGCCTGGTTTGTACATATAGTTGTATTGAAATCCAGCCATGATCATTGTCAGAGTCTATGGCTGCTTGGATGGTGATGCTGGTGGATTTGAGTATTTGCAACAGAGAGTATCTTTGGATGAACTTTAATTTTAGCATCTTGTAATAATGTGTGAGGAGGCAGGTGAGAAGAGGGCTGCTGTCCTGTTGCTGTTAGGCAACATTGTTCTTGACTCTCAGCATTTTTCATTACTAAACAAGACTTTGCTAAAAGCACTCCAGTCCTCTTTGACCAGTGGTGACATTGTCTTTCATTGGGCCACATGACTCAGGTGCTGGGCTAATTGAGATGTCACTCACAGGGTCAGGTCCCAGGGTGAGGACAGAGCAGAATTGGGGGGAAGAGCTGCCAACAACTTCATGGCTGTGAATGAAGGGCTGGGTGACACTATGTGGCCTGTGGTCAAGATGCAGGTCAGCTGGACAGTCTTTTACAAGCATTGCCACTGTCCCCAGGAGGCTATCAGTTTCTTGGTGACTGGAGCAGAGGCCAGTGGATAGAGCTGGGTGCTGCCCCCATGGGTGGCTGCCTGCAGCTTGGGTGAGGTGCACTCTCTGTCACCGACCTCATCATCCTCTTTCCTCCCTGCTGGTGCAGGCTGAGCGACTTGAGGCCACACAAGGCCATGATCCTGCTGTGTGCTCTGCATCTAGTGGCCATGAACACCAATACCTGGCTGATCTTCAATCAGGGGCACTCATGGTGTGGCCATCTGCAGTTGGAAAGTGCTGTGGACGGAGGGCAGTGGTGTCTGGTGTAATCACGCTCAGGACCCTAGTCATTTAGTGGAGTTTCCTGAGGATTAAGTGAGACATTACAGGCAGTCTTTGTACACTGGCCTGCATATTGCATGCAGTTAATAATATTTAGTTTTTGTTATTTTCATCCAATATCGTCATCACACTCACCCACTCACAGGTAAAAGGAGCCATTTCAAACTGTCAAGGTCAATGTGTGTTCAGTGAGCTCACATTATATATGGCCAAAAATAACCACTCTTATTAGGGGAGCCACATGCTTGTGCAGCTGGTGTTCACACTTGCAGCAGAGTGGGTGCTACGTGGGTGGCACATGGGTGCCACACCGGTGCCCAGCTGAGCATCTTTCCAGCACATGGCTGTAGTGAGGGTGCTTCCTGAGCCCATGTCTGCTGTGGCCCCAGATGGATTTAGGCACTGTGCCTCTGCCCAGCATACACTAAAAGATACCAGTGTGCAAGGCTGCCTCCTAGAGGGCCAGCTGGGGTCAGACGAGTGCAAGAGAAGGGACAGGCCATCAAGGTGTTTGGTTCAGCCAAACGGCGTCTTTGTCAAGAACCTTTACCAATTTCTAATTTCTGAAGGTGAAAGGAAGGAATGGACTCAGAGCAGGGAGTTCAGGAGAGAGAGAAGCGGGTGGTGACAGTCAGAGGCACCACCCGAAAGGGTTTGGGCACTCGTGTGCACAGATGCCAGGATGTGTTCCTCAGGGCTGTGTCAATAGCAGTAATATTTATGATCCACCCACAAAACAGCCATCGTGTGGCCCATACATCAAGGGCTTCTATCCTGGGAGCATTCAATTTTGTGGGCCATGAGGCCTGAGTGACAACTTTAGGAGTGATTATGCGAGGGACTCCAGGTTCTTTTTGACCTCACATTTAAGGTGGTGAATCATCAGGAGAGCCTGTGTGGAGACAATGGTTTTCTGAAAAACCAAAAACCCATTTGACTGTTGGCAGGTGAACTAGGCTGTTTATCATGGCATGTAGCCGTGGCCATGGGAGCTGTCCATGGGCACCGTGGCTTCCAGAAGCCTTCCACAAGCCTTCTATTTTTGTTTGGAAATGACAGAGAGTTCTTGCCAACAAATGGCCTTGCCAGTCTCTGTGCTGGCCCTGGGGGGAGAGCCCTTCCCCACAGCTGGGGACCAGGTAGATGTCTGTACTCACACTAAGACAAGCTGATCAGTTCCTGTCTGACTCACTCTCTGCTGAAACTGTGCCTTCACCAGGTCTGTCTGGGTTGTCCCATCTGCAAAAGGGTCACATGGAATCTGCAGTGTTGTGTTACCAGTTATTGTGAAGGCAAGACACAAGAACAAACCTACACGAATGCCACATAATGCACATATGAGAAATGCTAATGCTATGGTTCCTTTTTATTTTTGCTTAAAGAGGAAATACACAAGAGCAGTGGTGGCATTCAGAATGTTTCCTAATGGGTGGCACAGGCTCTGACCAGCTAGAGTAGGTGCGACTTGTAAATAATCACAATGATTCTGCCCTTTCCTGGGCCCACCAGCTGCATGCCAGCTTCAAAGCACACAGCAAGTGCCCTCATGCCCCATGCTTGACTGGCTCACTGCAGAGCCCAGAGAACTCATTTCTAAATTCCAGTGGTCAAGATGGCATTTTTAAAAAATCTGCTTTGATTTTTTATTTTTCCAGAAGGGAATCATGGGTGACTGTCCCTAATATTCCCACTAGATGGTGCTGACATGCCAGGTTTTGGTCACAGATGTACCCTTCTCCCCTCCCCAGAGGGCTCCAGAACACCTGTGGCCAACTGGCTTTGTCTAGTCTCCCCTGAGAGTGAGCAGAAAGGCTCCCTTCTGTCACCCACCTGATCCAGCCAGCATCTGGCACCTGGCAGGCTGGAAAGGTACTGCCTCCCTTCTCTACACTATTGCAGGCCCCACAGCTAGATGGATGCCTAGTGGACTTTTCCCATCAAAAGTCTTTAATATTTTTATTTCTAAGGATTGGTGCTCATTATAAAAATTTTAAGCTACAAATGGAGAAATCAAAATCCCAGCACCCCCAGTATGACTCCCATTCCAAGTGGCTCATCTAAGTCAATGCTGGGCAGAGACAGCTGGATGGACAGAGTTGGGGGTGAACATCACATCCTGTAGCCATGAGCTCCTGCTCTGCATGCTAGGATTCCATGAGATGTCAATTCCCCATTCCCTTATACTTAAAAGGAGCCAAGAAATCTAATGTGTGATCCTTGCATTTCAAAAAGCTTCAACCACCACAAGGTACTGATTTTTGATAGAACAAAAACAATCTATATTTTGCCTAGAAGAATCTCAGTTCACCTCCAAAAGAAACACATAGGACAAAAGTGAAGAATAAGAGAAAGTTATTTCAAGAAAATGGAAACAAAAATTAAACAGAAGTAGCTATTCTTATATCCCAAAATTTACACCTTAATACCAAGGGATTCTCCTGCCTTAGCCACCTGAAGTGCTGGGATTACACGTATGCACCACCATACCCAGATGACTTTAGTTTTTAATACAGTTGGATTTCAATCAAATTATGCAAAAATCTTTTAATTGTTCAATCATATCCAGTTACCCCAATAACCAAAAGGTTCATTTCTTCTGATTTCAATGTTATTGTTTTGTTATATAAAGCTTTAAAACCAGATTTTTCTTATTTCAACTGATTTATAGGTTAGTGTTATGATCCCTAAATAACCACTGTTATTTACTTATAACATATTTTATATAAATGCATATTTCTTTAAAGCATAGTGTTAAGATGTATAAAGATTAATAAAATAATAATAATAATAATAATAATAATAATAATAATAATATCTAAAAATTCCAAACATAAAAGAGTAAATAGTATTTGTCAGGAGGGTAGATATTGTCACAGGTAAGAAACCTAAGCCTCTTCACACCTTTTAATTATTTGATTCTGCAAATGCTGTATCAATTAGATTTACATATTCATTTAATTTTCAACTCTCAAAGAGTTGTGGTACAAATCTATGTAGTACAAGATAACTAAAATAGAAGACAGTAAGACAGGAAGAAGTGTCAGACAGCACAAGTAGTAAACAATAACCCAAAAGACACTAGTAAATATTCACCTGTCAAGAACCACCTTAATGGCATAAATTCTCAAGACATAAAGTTCTATAATAGATAGAACAAAAAATATATATTTTGCCTAGAAGAATCTCATTTCACCTCAAAAAAAAAAAAACCACATAGGATAAAAGTGAAGAATAAGAGAAAGACATCTCAAGAAAATGGAAATAAAAATTAGAAGTAGCTTTTCTTATATTACAAAAAAATAGATCTTAATACCAAAGTAAAAATAGAAAAAAAGTCATTATATAATGACAAATAGGACAAAAGTCATTATATAATGACAAATGGTTTTAATTAAGCAAGAAACTATCATAAGTATAAATATAAAATCACATAATACTACAACACAAAGACATAAGACAGACTTCATCTAAAGGGAGAGAGAGAGACTTCAATGCATATTAATAGAGGACTTCTAATAACAGCGTTTGAAAAATGGATGGATCATTCATCTAAAACATAAAAAAGAGACATAGGATTGAAAGTGTTTTGACCATAGAAATATAAGGACAGCATTCCTCTGGTGAGCAAACTCCCAGGAGGTAACAGGCACCATGTTTCCTATGTTTGGAATATTCAGCAGTTTCTTTCAGAAACTAGCAAGATAACTAACACATGTGCAATACCTAGCTGTTGTGGCAATGCCTTGCATGGGGAAGCTCTTTGCTATAATCTTATCAACCTCAATCTTGACTTTAGGCACTTAGCTCCAGGGGGACTCTCTTTTTAGACAACCACAGTGTTTTGCCAAGCTCTGATGCACCTAAAGCTGTCCACATAATAGTAACTTTAAACAATGGACTTACTTGAGAGCCACACAAATCTCCTAACATTGCACATTGCAACCTTAGTAGGTAAATAACAAAGAAGCTGTATAATGTTGCTAAATCTGTAGCCTAACGGCACAAGGAACAATACTGTACTACTGATTCCAGTGACCTAATGTAACCTACTACTATAAGTAAAGCTGGCAGCTTGGACAAGGAGAATTTCTGTCATTCTGTCATTCTGCCTCTGCACCTTGCTTCTGATTCTTCTTCTTTCTTTACACAGGATTTAAAGTACACTGCAGAGCAGATGGACTCAACGGAAGTTTAAAAAAAAAAAAGACAAAGTCTTCACAACAGTAACAACAACATTCTCCAGAATAGACACTAGGTTAAGTCATAAAACAAACCTTAACAAATTTTAGAAGCTAAAAAATCATTTCAAATATTTTTTTCTGAACACAATGGAATAAAACTGTAAACCTACAACAGGAGGAACTTCAGAAACATTCTGTGTGTCTGCAAATGTAACAACAAGCTTTCAAATAGCCAAGAGTCAATGAATAAACAGAATGTAAATTTTAAAAAATTCTTTAGATAAAATGATGATAGAAACACAAAACAAAAAACCCTATAGCATAGAGCAGGGACAATTTTAAGAAGATTAGATCAGTACATACCTACATCAAAAAAGAAAACAACCAAGACTTCCACTTCAAGGAGGTAGAAAATCAAGAACAAGACAGACCCAAAACCAGTAGAAGAAAAAATACTAAACATCAGAGAAGAGGTAAATAAAATAAAGACTAAAATAATATTTTAAAAATATCAAAAACAGAAAGTATTTATTTATTTATTAATGTATTTATTTATCCCTAGGCTTGAACTCAGAAGCAACCACTCACCGAGAGATGTCTTCAGCCCTAGTTTGTTTTTTTATGGAGAGAAAGTGTCTCATAGAGTGGCTCAGTGCCTTACTTTTGCTCAGGCTGGCTTTCAACTTGCCTTCCTCTTGCCTCATCTTGAGGATCTAAACTATTCATGTCAATGGTTAAGAGCACAGCTTTTCCATTGAACTCACTTAAGCAGAGGCAAGATCATGATGCTGTATAATATGAGGATTCCCAGACGTGACACCTATGGACATATTCGCATTGGCTTTTTCCACAGACAAGGACTCTGCTTGGTGCATGGTTTGGCTTCTTCTCTTTTTGGGGGGAGAGTTCTGCTGGAGCCTGAACCCAAATCATCATGCATGCTAGGCAAGTGCTTCCCCATGGAGCTGTGCCCCCAGCTGTCCTTGGCCTTCCTTAGTGTCACAGGGTTTGGCGGCTCGACAGAGGGACTCAGTTTTGTTCTAATCTTTGGTTTTGGGGGATTATTCTATAAATTCTTCTAGCAACCTGAAGCCCATCCAATGTGGAGAAGGGGTCACATGCAATTCTGTAGGTTCATTTTATTAAATGATGTCTTGCTTTCCTGGGCTCACAGGGGCTTTGTGGCTGCCCCTTAGGCACACTCACGTAGCTGGGTATCTCTGCAATTGTCACCTTGGGCCTCATCATGCACTCTTGGCTAGTGTCAAGATGATTGAAGTGGGTGACACCCCAAAAGACCAAGCTCTTTTCAACAGAGCTGAGAAATGTAAGAAAGATCATGGTTACAGTTCTGGTGTCTAGTAGAGAATTTGAATTGGCTCTAAAACTAGGGACATTAAAACAGCCCAGTTTGGCCTGTGTGCTTGGCCTGCCAGCCCTGTAGGTGCTCCATGGCCTGGTAATGAGAGACCACTTCTGGGAGGTGCTGGGTATGGGGGAAGGCCAGGCAGGGCAGGAGAGTGCAGGAATGCCCCAGAGGATGGAATTGAAGGATCAGGGCATGGAGGTCACCGCTTCACCAGCCATGATTTCCGTACCTTGTGAAGGAGGTGACATCTACTTCAGAGCTGTTATAAGAATTTAATCAAAGTCAGGTGCTGTGGAGTATGCCTGTAATTGCAGCAACTCTGGAGGCTGAGGCAGGAGGATGGCCAGTTGGAGGCCAGCCTCAGCAACTTAGTGAGGCCCTAAGCAACTCAGTGAGACCCTGTCTGTAAATAAATTAAAAAATGGTTGGGGAAGGCGCTCAGGGTTGAAGCACCTTTGCTCAGTCCTCAGTACTAGAAAAAAGGATTAAACTGAATAATACTCTCACAGTGCCTAGTGCATGATAGTTATTTAGCAAGTGCTATTTTTTTCTGCATTTAAAAAAATTTAATGAGCAGAAAGGTGATCCTCTCAGTCTAGCTCTGCTGTTGATTTGTTTTGTGATGTGGAAGAAATTTAGATAATAGTTCTGCAGTCTCAGTTTCTATGTGCTGTTAAACTAGGTTAAGAGTAATGGCCATATCAAATGATAGGCAGCCCCAATAATGTGGACCAGCCTCAGAGTCAGCCAAGCCTAGCCTCTGGTAACTGGAATGTATTATTTAGAAAACAATAATTACAATTTTCTACTCTGCCATCTTCCATACAGCATGCCTTAGAGATCTTAAGTTAGAAGGTTAAATAATTGAGTGAGAAATCCATCTAACTTAAATTTGTGAGTTTCAGACACAAATCAAGATTGTAGAATATATTTATGTATTAATGTATTAATCATTAATGAATTAAGTAATGCATTATTAAATAATAAGTAATGCATTTATTATTCAATGCCTTAAATTAATGCATCATTTTTCTAAAGCACTAATAAGTGGTTTTCTTTTTTTTAATTTTTATTTTGGACATTTTAAAATATACTTGGCTTAGTGCAGTGGTGCACGCCTCTAATCTCAGCAGCTCGGGAAGCTGAGGCAGGAGGATTGTGAGTTCAAAGCCAGCCTCAGCAACAGCGAAGCCCTAAGCATGTCAGTGAGACCCTGTCTCTAAATAAAACACAAAATAGTGCTGGGGATGAGGCTAAGTGGTTGAGTACCCCTGAGTTCAATCCCCGGTACCAAAAGCAAAACAAACAAAAAAAAATTGCATTATTTTTCTAAAGCCCAAATCAGGTGTTTTTTCTGTTTCTCTTTTTGTTTTTTTATATTATTTTTTTGCAGACCTGGAAATGGAACTCAGTGTCTCTACCACTGAGCTGCAGACCCAGAAGTTTTCTCCTTACCCTTGATAATTTTTTAAAATGTTTTTCCATCTTAAGAATTCAAGATCATTTTTTACAGAAAAGAATTTAGGATGACTGGTCTGAGGTGTAGTAGAGCACTTGCCTACCATCAGTAAGGCCCTGGGTTCAATCCCTAAAGTACAAAAAAGACCAAAGATGCTTTCACTAGAAAGCCTCTGAGTTCTCCTGCACTTTGACATGTGACAGTTGGACAATCCTTACCAAGTTCCTGGGTGCAGTGTCAGTATTTGTCATCTGTGTTCCTGCCACACTCTGCTAAGGGTTTTCTTGGGATCCTAGTGTTTGGCATGATTGTTACCATCGGCCAGTCCATCGTGGATGTGATGACAGGCATGGACAGGGATCCCTCAAAGATGGGTGCTGCGATCTGCCTGCTGATCACCACTCAGGTGAACTCCCAATTGCACCCTGCTTCCTGAGTGACCGCACCATCCCTCTTCCTCATCAGCATTTACTCATGGGGCCAGGCCAGGCTCAGGTCTGGGCTCAGGGTTAAACACTGGCCTGAGCAGGGTGAAACCTCGAGTTGGAGGCTGGGCACCGCCCAAAAAGAAATCAATCAAATAAAGACACTGAGCCCATCTACAACGAGAAATATTGAAATCAATAAAGGCATGCTGTCCACCTGCAAACCCCAAACAATTAAGAAACAAAAACAAAAAATGTAGGGGTTTTGGCTGGGGCTAAGTGGTAGAGGCTCACTTGTCATGCGCAAGGCCTTGGTCTCCATCCTCAGCACCCCATAAAAATAAAATAAAGACGTTGTGTCCATCTCCAACTAAAAAACAGATTTAAAAAAAAAATAAAGAATCGAAAGACCCTGGCTTTGGCTTCTGAATTCCCGGGAGGCAGATTGAGAAGGGTCTCTTTTTTGGCCTTCATAGCAGAGAGCCCAGTCTTTGAAGATGGAAGGAACCAGGGCCC
The DNA here is from genome assembly GCF_021218885.2 of Marmota monax. Taxonomy (NCBI): domain Eukaryota; kingdom Metazoa; phylum Chordata; class Mammalia; order Rodentia; family Sciuridae; genus Marmota; species Marmota monax. The sequence continues at coordinate 71,281 of NW_026692230.1, forward strand.
TAGGGCCAGTAACGCAGAGTCCATTTTTATTAATTAATTTATTTTAATTCTGCAGTTCTTTGTGGTGGGCTTGATCGTCCTCCTTTTGGATGACCTTCTTTAGAAAGGGCACGGCCTGGGCTTTGACTTCTCCCTCTCCATTTCAAGCAACATCTGTGAAACCATCCTGGGAAAAGCCTTCAACCCCAGCACCATCAACACCAACCAAGGTAAGGGCCCTGTCTCCTGTGGGGCATTTCTGCAGGAAGTTTTCATGCATGCAGAGTATTCCTCTGGGGGAAAATGTCTGTTTCAGAAACATTTCTTCTGAATTTTCAGTGTGCAAAGTTTTAAAAATATAGCTGAGTGCAGAGGCTCAAGCCTGTCATCCCAGCAGCTCAGGAGGCAGAGGCAAAAGGATCACAAGTTGGAGGCCAGCCTCAGCAACTTAGTGAGGTCCTAAGAAACTCAGTGAGACACTGTCTCTAAATAAAATTAAAAAGGGCTGGGAAAAGGGCTCAGAGGTTAAGTGGTCCTGGGTTAAATCCCTAGTTCCAAATAATAATAATAATAATAATAATAATAATAATAATAATAATAATAATAACACCTCTTATAAAAATATTTCAAAGACAGTTAACATTCCACAGAGTAATCCTGCCTCATATTTCTTAGCAGGAACCTGCACTGCAAAGATAAAGAAGTGTTGATTTTAGCCAATTGTCTTCTGGTGGACATTTCAGTCCTTTCTCAGTCACAGGTAGCATTGAAGTGAATATCCTTGGGCAATGATCTGCACATATTGTAGCAGTTGTTCTTAGAGAATAAGATTTTTAAAAGGAAATTGCTACACCAAACCACTTGTTCAGGCAAGGAGCAGTTAGTTCGATGATTACAAGTTCAAGAACAGCCTTGGCAAATAAGTGAGAGCCTGTCTCAAAAAGGGCTGGGGTAGAAAGAGTGTTCCTGGGTTCAATCCGCAGTACTGCCAATTTGGGGTGAAAGGCACTAGGGATTGAACTCAGGGACAGTTAACCCCTGAGCCCCATCCCCAACCCTCTTTTTGTATTTTATTCAGAGACAGGGTCTCCCTGAGTTGCTTAGAGCCCCAATTTGGCTAAGGTTAGCCTCCAGTTTGCAATCCTCCTGCTTTAGCCTCCAGAGCCACTGGGATTACAGGCAGGCACCATGACACCTGGCTTACAAATCTTAATAAAATAAAAATTGAAAAACATGTGAGACTTCTTAGGAGAGGGAAATTGACTTTTTTTTCTTTTCTTTCTCTTTTGGCCTCTGAACCCTGAATCTGTTATTTGCTGGGAAGTCTCTCTCATGGACAATATTTGTGTGTTTTCTTGGAATTGACTGTGGAGCTTATTCTTGGCCTCCAGTGCCACGTCATCAAATTGAGAAAACTGCAGATGGGTCTCTGCAGGGAGTGTGAGGGTTCCCATGGGAAAGACTAAACCATGGGAAGGAGGGTCAGGGACACTTACAGAAGAGTAGGCAAAGGGACACCAGACTCTTCTTAGAATTTCAGAAAATCTAAGGTTGAGGATCTGGGGGTGCAAAGCAGATGGGCCCCAGCTGTGGATGTGGGGGTGAAAGCTGGGTAGGAGTCGGGGTGTCGGCCAAGACCTCCTGGCTTTGGGGGGGCTGCATTCGAAAGGAGTGGGAGCAGTGGTGGCCACAGGGGACCAGTCAGCGAAGGCTTGGGCTGCGGCATCCAGCCAAAGGATCACTTTGCTCTGGAACAGGATAGTGAGTGAGGGGACAGCTTTGGAAGGAATGATTTGCTGTTCCTGAGAGACAGGCTGAGAAAATGGCTGGGGAAGTGGCACAGCCATCCAGCCTGAGCCAGCCAGTGTGACATCAGAGCGAGGACCTTAGGACTTAGAGAGAGATGAAGGCCACAGACAACCAAGACATGGAGGTGGCTGCCCTTGGCTACCTCTGGGAACTGCCTGGGGCAGAGGGCCTACCTGGGGGGATTTGAGTGGTGCTGTAAGGAGCCAAAATGGTGGAGCCATGGGGACACCCCTAGGATGGGCAAGAAGAGGGTGGAGCAGGCACAGGCAGTTTGCAGCTGGAAGGGCCACCTTTTACCAGGAGTGCCACCATGGCTCAGCTTGCGACCTGGAAAGTGGGGTGTGGAAGGGCCCCTAGGGTAGAGATCACAGCTGGTCCTTCTTCACTGAGGTGGGGGACAGTCCAGGCTGGGAGGGAGGTGGACAGTACAGACGCCACACGACTCTCACCCCCGGGCAACACTAGCACATGAAACAACCCAGTTCCCAGAGATCAGCGGGTAGTGATTTGCAAGAAATGACCATTTTAAACATTCAGAAGGCTCCTAAGGCCCTCACCCTGACTTTGCTGTGACCCACCTTTTATTCCAGACACTTGTCAGGCAGGTGCTGCTAAGCACCAGGAGCTTCTGTGGGTGCTAAGAATACAAAGGGAGATAACATAAGACATGTGAGTGTCAGTGTCATCCCAGGGTCCCGGGTCAGAGTAGAGCAGAGAAGGAAGATGGGGCAACTGAGGAAGAGTGTTACGGGTCCGTCTAGAGAACCTGGCAGGTGCAATGGCCCTGGAGCAGAGATGAGCTGGTGTGTTTGAGGGTCGGCATGTGGCTCAGTGGAGCAAGTTAGGGAAGTTCAGAGAGGTCACTGGTGGCAAGAGCAGCCAGGAAAAGTCCCTGCTTTCTCCCCCTGGGTTTGCTGAACTTCCTCTTTTACAAAATGCTCAAGCTTTAATGTCTCCAGATTCTCAACCACAGGGACATCAGCTGTTGTCCCACACAGCCAGAGGTAGCAGGGAGAGGGGCTGTCAGAAGACCATCACGGGGATGCCAGGGGCCAGGGAAAGCTAGGATAGTGTTTCTGTCACAGACATCCTGTCCATGTGGTCTTCAGGACAAATGGCCCATCTGAGTGGCCATCCAGAAGGTGATGCGAGTCCTGCTGTCCCAAATCTGGGGTGACAGGAAAATGCTGTCCCAGGGAGAGACTGGGATGTCTTAGTCCCCAGCCATTAGCCACTCTGCCCACAGATGCCATGTCTAGGGAAGCACCGACCTGGCATCAGGGGCCATGGTGACAGTGTTTCCCACTGTCCTTTTGTTCTAAACTCAGTCTCACGCCATTTCTGAAGTGCTCAGACCTTGTTGCCCTGTGCTGCAGTGTCCCTGGCCAGTCTTTTGCCTGTTCCTCAGGCCAGGCCCCTTTCTGCCTGTTGATGAGGCTGAGGCAGGAGGATCTCAACTTGGAGGCCAGCCTCAGCAACAGCAAGGCCTCAGCAACTCAGCGAGATGCTGTCTGTGAATGAAATACAAATAGGCTGGGATTGGGGTTCAGTGGCCGAGGGCCCATGGGTTCCATCTCTGGTGCCAAAAAAAATCCAGACAGTGACCCCGTGACTGTGGTGCCGTGAGTTTACGGGTTGAGTCTCCTGGCTGATTCTGTTCTCCTGCCTCTGCATTGGCCAGGAGGAGGCCTAAGACCCAGCGGAGTCCAGCCCCTTGTTATTCCCTTCACGTTTGTGTCCTCCTCTGCCAACAGGCATGGAATTGGAGGGCGCCATTATTATTGCACTATTTCATCTCTGTGCCACGTGCACAAAGTCCGAGCAATTAGAGAGGCTTTCCCCCGCCAGAATCTCCCCGACCTCATGAACCTCATTGCCTCCATCTTTGTCTTTGCTGTGGTCATCCATTTCCAGGTGTGTCCAGCGTGAGCACAGGAAGTCTGCAATTCTTTTTCTTTATTTTTTTGGTACCAGGGATGGAACCCAGGGGCACTGAACCCCTGAGCCCCATCCCCAGCCCTTTTTATATTTTATTTAGAGACGGAGTCTTGCTGAGTTGCTGAGGCTGGCCTCCAATTTGCAGTCCTCCTGCCTCAGCCTCCAGAGCTGCTGGTGATGACAGGCATGCACCACTGTCTCTGGCTTCGGTATAATTGTTTTTTTTCTTTTTTTTTCTGTTTAGATATGAATGGCTGTAGAGTGGACTTTAGTACATTTTGAAACCAGTTTTTCTGGTCTTTTTTCTGTGTGTGCCCCAATCACAGTGGTTGTGAGGGAAGGGGAAGGTGCTCTCCAGCAGTGTCAGAAGTGGGGTCCCCAGAGCTGGTGCCACCTCTCATGTCTCTGGACCATAGGGGACAGCGAGGCAGTGAAGAGCGCCCTGTTCTGTGTCCTCAGGGCTTCTGGGTGGACCTGCCCATCAAGACTGCGCACTACCAGGGCCAGTACCACACCTACCCTATCGAGCCCTTCTTCACCTCCAATGTCCCGATCGTCCTGCAGTCTGCCCTGGTCCCCACCCCTACGTCATCTCCCAGATGCTGTAGGCCTGCTTCTGCGGGCACCTGCTCGTCAGTCTGTCGGGCACCTGGTCTGTCAGTCAGATGTTCCCAAGGATCCTCTCCTGGCCACAGAGTGGGTGTTGCTGCTCAGCATCTGTGCGTCTTGCTACTGACCAAGTGTCTCACCCACAGATCTCCTCCCCTGTGTCCTTTCCCAAATTCTGTGCAGGACGTTTTTTGTAACAGGGACTAAACCAAGGGGCCCTTGACTCCTG